>NC_074687.1:18300762-18345762 GCF_029448725.1 Salvelinus fontinalis
CTCTGTACAGCTAACACACTACCTCTGTACAGCTAACACACTGCCTCTGTACAGCTAACACACTGCATCAGTACAGCTAACACACTGCCTCTGTACAGCTAACACACTGCATCTGTACAGCTAACACACTGCCTCTAAACAGCTAACACACTGCCTCTAAACAGCTAACACACTGCCTCTGTACAGCTAACACACTGCATCTGTACAGCTAACACACTACCTCTGTACAGCTAACACACTGCCTCTGTACAGCTAACACACTGCATCTGTACAGCTAACACACTGCCTCTGTACAGCTAACACACTGCATCTGTACAGCTAACACACTACCTCTGTACAGCTAACACACTGCCTCTGTACAGCTAACACACTGCCTCTGTACAGCTAACACACTACCTCTGTACAGCTAACACACTGCCTCTGTACAGCTAACACACTGCCTCTGTACAGCTAACACACTGCATCTGTACAGCTAACACACTGCCTCTGTACAGCTAACACACTGCATCTGTACAGCTAACACACTACCTCTGTACAGCTAACACACTGCCTCTGTACAGCTAACACACTGCCTCTGTACAGCTAACACACTGCCTTTGTACAGCTAACACACTGCATCTGTACAGCTAACACACTGCCTCTGTACAGCTAACACACTGCCTCTGTACGGCTAACACACTGCCTCTGTACAGCTAACACACTGCCTCTGTACAGCTAACACACTGCCTCTGTACAGCTAACAAACTGCCTCTGTACAGCTAACACACTGCCTCTGTACAGCTAACACACTGCCTCTGTACAGCTAACACACTGCCTCTGTACAGCTAACAAACTGCCTCTGTACAGCTAACAAACTGCCTCTGTACAGCTAACAAACTGCCTCTGTACAGCTAACACACTGCCTCTAAACAGCTAACACACTGCCTCTGTACAGCTAACACACTGCCTCTGTACAGCTAACACACTGCCTCTGTACAGCTAACACACTGCCTCTGTACAGCTAACACACTGCCTCTGTACAGCTAACACACTGCCTCTGTACAGCTAACACACTGCCTCTGTACAGCTAACACACTGCCTCTGTACAGCTAACACACTGCCTCTAAACAGCTAACACACTGCATCTGTACAGCTAACATACTGCCTCTGTACAGCTAACACACTGCCTCTGTACAGCTAACACACTGTATCTGTACAGCTAACACACTGCCTCTGTACAGCTAACACACTGCCTCTGTACAGCTAACACACTGCCTCTGTACAGCTAACACACTGTATCTGTACAGCTAACACACTGCCTCACTTTCTAAGTCTCATCTGTATTACAAGCAGGTTGCATTTAAACAGTAGTGGCTGCCATTAGCAGTCACACACCCCCAGCACTACCTCCCTCATCCCTTACTCCAGAGGATGAAGAAAATATGAGTTAATTGATATGTTAATTGAGTTAATTGAATCTCATCAAAGGCTCATTTGAATATGTGGCGAGTCGCAGGACCGCTGAGATCCCAACATCACCCCTAGGTGAGGAGAGAGGGAGTGTGGGGGAGGGGAGGATTTTGGTTTGAGGGTGAATGGAGAGGGTGAGTGTGAGTACATAGCTGTTTTCTGCATTGATAAAACTGTTAGAAAATAAATATTGTTGAGGCTCTCATGGAATGCCTGGCTCTTAGAATATGGCACCACAGTCTCTCTGCTCTGCAGGCTCTATAGCCACAGTCTCTCTGCTCTGCAGGCTCTATAGCCACAGTCTCTCTGCTCTGCAGGCTCTATAGCCACAGTCTCTCTGCTCTGCAGGCGCTATAGCCACAGTCTCTCTGCTCTGCAGGCTCTATTGCCACAGTCTCTCTGCTCTGCAGGCTCTATAGCCACAGTCTCTCTGCTCTGCAGGCTCTATAGCCACAGTCTCTCTGCTCTGCAGGCGCCATAACCACAGCTGGCTCTTTGTGGAAAGTTATAAAACTGAGACAGGGTAAATATGCCAACCTCTTTCTCTCACACACACACTGGCATGGATCATCTCCTTGCCGCACCCACAGAGGATGCAATAACCTTTTCCCACATCCTCCACTTTAGCCGGGTCACTGAGAGAATCCAGGACATCACGCCGCCCACCCACCCACACAGCGGGTCATTGATATAATCCAGAGCATTGCCACTTTGAATAGCTCAATAAGCTTCCAAACCTCTGCCTCCAACCACCCAGAAAGACAGAATTAAACAACAAGAAGAAGGGAACATTAAACAAGAGGAAAGAGGTTGCCTGGAGGCAACTAAGCCTATTAGCATAATGTCTAAAACCTGTTGGAATATGATTCCCATACGCTCTGTCTGTCTATGTCTGTCTCTGTCTGTCTCTGTCTGTCTCTGTCTGTCTCTGTCTGTCTCTGTCTGTATCTGTCTGTCTCTGTCTGTCTGTCTTTGTCTGTATCTATCTGTCTCTGTCTGTCTCTGTCTGTATCTGTCTGTATCTGTCTGTATCTGTCTGTCTCTGACTGTATCTGTCTGTCTCTGTCTGTCTCTGTCTGTCTCTGCCTGTCTCTGCCTGTCTCTGCCTGTCTCTGCCTGTCTCTGTCTGTATCTGTCTGTCTCTGTCTGACTCTGTCTGGCTCTGTCTGTCTCTGTCTGTCTCTGTCTGTATCTGTCTGTATCTGTCTGTATCTGTCTGTATCTGTCTGTATCTGTCTGCCTTTGTCTTCATCTGTCTGTATCTGTCTGTATATGTCTGTATTTGTCTGTCTCTGTCTGTATCTGTCTGTCTCTGTCTGTATCTGTCTGCATATGTCTGTATCTGTCTGTATCTGTCTGTATTTGTCTCTATCTGTCTGTATCCGTCTAAATGTGTCTGTATGTGTCTGTATCCGTCTGTATTTGTCTGTGTCTGTCTGTCTGTATTTGTCTGTATCTGTCTGTATCTGTCTCTATCTGTCTGTATTTGTCTGTATCCATCCGTATTTGTCGGTATTTGTCTGTATCCGTCTGTATCCGTCTGTATCCGTCTGTATCTGTCTGTATATGCCTGTATCTGTCTGTATTTGTCTGTATCTGTCTGCCTTTGTCTTCATCTGTCTGTATCTGTCTGTATCTGTCTGTATATGTCTGTATTTGTCTGTCTCTGTCTGTATCTGTCTGTCTCTGTCTGTATCTGTCTGCATATGTCTGTATCTGTCTGTATCTGTCTGTATTTGTCTCTATCTGTCTGTATCCGTCTAAATGTGTCTGTATGTGTCTGTATCCGTCTGTATTTGTCTGTGTCTGTCTGTCTGTATTTGTCTGTATCTGTCTGTATCTGTCTCTATCTGTCTGTATTTGTCTGTATCCAACCGTATTTGTCGGTATTTGTCTGTATCCGTCTGTATCCGTCTGTATCTGTCTGTATATGCCTGTATCTGTCTGTATCTGTCTGTGTTTGTCTGTATTTGTCTGTATCTGTCTGTATCTGTCTGTATTTGTCTGTATTTGTCTGTATTTGTCTGTATCTGTCTGTATCTGTCTGTATTTGTCTGTATCTGTCTGTATTTGTCTGTATCTATCTGTATTTGTCTGTATCTGTCTGTATTTGTCTGTATCTGTCTGTATTTGTCTGTATCTGTCTGTATCTGTCTGTATTTGTCTATATCTGTCTGTGTTTGTCTGTGTTTGTCTGTATTTGTCTGTATTTGTCTGTATCTGTCTGTATCTGTCTGTATTTGTCTGCATCTGTCTGTATTTGTCTGTATCTGTCTGTATTTGTCAGTATCCGTCTGTCTCCATCTTTTTCATCTCCCAATTTCTTTGTCTCAGCCTCTTTCTTTGTTCATCTCACGGACCCACCACAGTTTCAGGTCTGATAAATCTATGTTGGACAGACGAGGCAGAGGGGGGATGTAGGACGAGGGACAGAGAATCCCCCCAACACATACAAACACCAGCCATAAACCCCATTCCATCCTATTCTCCTCTTCTCAAGGCTATTGTAGAGAGGTGAATGCCCATCTCTGGGATGCGGTGGTGAATCCCTCTGTCCCCAGAGAGGGGTAGATACAGATCCTGGGCCCGCGTGATTTAGTGCCAGCCTGTCTTTGCGTTCCTGTGTGGGAACATTGGCCATTGGTGGCCATATGGCCGTTTCCATGACTATACAGGGACATAAAGATTGAAGCGACAGATTTCTGATGTGCCTTAGAGACAGAGGGATTCACAGAGAAAGATCAGCCAACGGCCAATAGTCCACTGTTCTCTGTATCTCCCTCAGGACAGAAAGAGAGCGAGAGAGAGAAAGAAAGAAGCAATGGGACAGGTAGAGAGAGAGGAGAAATGGGACAGGCAGAAAGAGCGGAGAATTGGGACAGGCGGAGAGAGAGAGGAGAAATGGGACAGGAAGAGAGAGGAGAAATGGGACAGGAAGAGAGAGGAAAAATGGGACAGGGAGAGAGAGTGGAGAAATGGGACAGGCAGAGAGAGGAGAAATGGGACAGCTAGAGAGAGAGGAGAAATGGGACAGGCAGAGAGAGAGGAGAAATGGGAAAGGCAGAGAGGAGAAATGTGACAGGTAGAGAGAGGGGAGAAATGGGACAGGCAGAGAGAGGAGAAATGGGACAGGCAGAGAGAGGAGAAATGGGACAGCTAGAGAGAGAGGAGAAATGGGACAGGCAGAGAGAGAGGAGAAATGGGAAAGGCAGAGAGGAGAAATGTGACAGGTAGAGAGAGGGGAGAAATGGGACAGGCAGAGAGAGAGGATAAATGGGACAGGCTGAGAGAGTGGAGAAATGGGACAGGCAGAGAGAGGAGAAATGGGACAGATGAGAAAGAGGAGAAATGGGACAGGCAGAGAGAGAGAGAGAGAGAGAGAGGAGAAATGGGACAGGCAGAGAGAGGAGAAATGGGACAGGCGGAGAGAGAAGACAGATGGGATAGGGAGGGAGAAAGAAGAAATTGGACAGGTAGAGAGAGAGGAGAAATGGGAAAGGCAGAGAGAGGAGAAATGTGACAGGCAGATAGAGAGGAGAAATGTGACAGGCAGATAGAGAGGAGAAATGGGACAGGCAGATAGAGAGCGGAGAAATGTGACAGGCAGATAGAGAGGAGAAATGGGACAGGCTGAGAGAGGGGAGAAATGGGACAGGCAGAGAGAGATAGTAGTTATTTGGACTTATTATGCATCATTCAACATACAGTAGAGTTGGGCATGTATGTGGTATATTTGTGCAGGCATGTGTGCAGCCCCAACGGAGGGATAGTGTTGATGACCAGCACCAGTGAGAGGAAGGGAAATGTCCTCTTTAAGACTGGGCAGAAATAGGTCAGCTAGAACAACAGCCTCAGCTAGGACGCACACACACACACACACACACGCACACACACACACGCACGCGCGCACGCACGCACGCACGTGCACGCACGCACGCACACACGCACACGCACACGCACACGCACACACACACACATACACATGCACATACACATGCACACACACATGCACACACACATACACATGCACACACACACACACACACACACACACACACACACACACACACACACACACACACACACACACACACAAAGAGGATGGCCCATTTCCACACCCCTGTCCTCAGTCTTTATAAAACAGTCAAACCATCTAAACACTACAGGCACTGTTCTGAGTTTGACTACTGGGCAACTCCACGCTAACAGAGTGACGCTGAGTCTCTAAGACTCATTTTCTCACTTCAAAATGGGAGCAGAAAACATTGATTATAAAGTTTAACAAACCATACACATATATGCTGAAAATGATGATAACAGAATTACATCATGGGTTATTGATCTGTACTATGTAGAAATGCAGAATTATTCATATCATTCTCTTCATGGTGATGTGTCCTGAATAGGTAGGTATACAAAGGTCAACACATGTACTATCCTCCTTTGCATACTTAGGTTTTATTCTACACACTGGCTATTATCCCAATGAGCTCCGCCCCCAAACAACACCAAATTTGGTTGGTCCAGAGGGGACCAAATCTGTACCAATCATAGACGTCTATGTTTCACAAGTTTGAACAGCACAGTAGAGAAGAGCGGAGCAGAGCAGAGCAGAGTAGAGTAGAGTAGAGTAGAGTAGAGTAGAGTAGAGTAGAGTAGAGTAGAATAGAATAGAATAGAGTAGAGCATCAGAGCAGAGTAGAGTAGAACATCAGAGCAGAGTAGAGTAGAGCAGCAGAGTAGAATAGAGTAGAGCATCAGAGCAAAATAGAGTAGAGCATCAGAGCAGAGTAGAGTAGAGCATCAGAGCAGAGTATAGTAGAGCATCAGAGCAGGATAGAGTAGAGCATCAGAGCAGAATAGAGTAGAGCATCAGAGCAGAGTAGAGTAGAGCATCAGAGCAGAATAGAGTAGAACATCAGAGCAGAATAGAGTACAGCATCAGAGCAGAGTAGAGTAGAACATCAGAGCAGAGTAGAGTAGAGCAGTAGAGTAGAATAGAGTAGAGCATCAGAGCAGAATAGAGTAGAGCATCAGAGCAGAGTAGAGTAGAGCATCAGAGCAGGATAGAGTAGAGCATCAGAGCAGAGTAGAGTAGAGCATCAGAGCAGAGTAGAGTAGAGCATCAGAGCAGAGTAGAGCATCAGAGCAGAATAGAGTAGAGCATCCGAGCAGAGTAGAGTAGAGCATCAGAGCAGACTAGAGTAGAGCATCAGAGCAGAATAGAGTAGAGCATCCGAGCAGAGTAGAGTAGAGCATCAGAGCAGACTAGAGTAGAGCATCAGAGCAGAATAGAGTAGAGCATCAGAGCAGAGTAGAGTAGAGCATTAGAGCAGAGTAGAGTAGAGCATCAGAGCAGAATAGAGTAGAGCATCAGAGCAGAATAGAGTAGAGCATCAGAGCAGAGTAGAGTAGAGCATCAGAGCAGAGTAGAGTAGAGCATCAGAGCAGAATAGAGTAGAGCATCAGAGCAGAGTAGAGTAGAGCATCAGAGCAGAATAGAGTAGAGCATCAGAGCAGAATAGAGTAGAGCATCAGAGTAGAGTAGAGTAGAGCATCAGAGCAGAGTAGAGTAGAGCATCAGAGCAGAGTAGAGTAGAGCATCAGAGCAGAATAGAGTAGAGCATCAGAGCAGAGTAGAGTAGAGCGTCAGAGCAGAGTAGAGCAGAACAGAATAGAGTAGAGCATCAGAGCCGAGTAGAATAGAGCATCAGAGCAGAGCAGAGCATAAGAGCAGAGTAGAATAGAGCATAAGAGCCGAGTAGAGTAGAGCATCAGAGCAGAGTAGAGTAGAGCATAAGAGCAGAGTAGAGCATAAGAGCAGAATAGAGTAAAGCATCAGAGCAGAATAGAGTAAAGCATCAGAGTAGAGTAGAGCATAACAGAACAGAGTAGAGCATCAGAGCAGAGTAAAGCATAGCATCAGAGCAGAGTAGAGTAGAGCATACGAGCAGAATATAGTAGAGCATCAGAGTAGAGGAGAACAGAACAGAATAAAGTAGAGCAGAGCATCAGAGCAGAGCAGAGTAGAGCATAAGAGCAGAATATAGCAGAGCATCAGAGCAGAGTACAGTAGAGCATCAGAGCAGAGTACAGTAGAGCATCAGAGTAGAGTAGAGCATAACAGAACAGAGTAGAGCATCAGAGCAGAGTAGAGCATAACATCAGAGTAGAGTAGAACAGAACAGAGTAGAGCAGAGCATCAGAGCAGAATAGAGTAGAGCAGAGTAGAGTAGAGTAGAGCATCAGAGTAGAGTAGAGCATCAGTGTAGAGTAGAGCATAACAGAATAGAGTAGAGCATCAGAGCAGAGCAGAGCATCAGAGCAGAGTAGAGTAGAGCATCAGAGTCGAGTAGAGCAGAACAGAGTAGAGTAGAGCATCAGAGCAGAGTAGAGTAGAGCATCAGAGTAGAGTAGAGCAGAACAGAGCATCAGAGCAGAGTAGAGCAGAGTGGAGCATCAGGGTAGATTACAGTAGAACAGAGTAGAGCATAGCATCAGAGCAGAGTAGAATAGAGCATCCGAGCAGAGTAGAGTAGAGCATCAGAGCAGACTAGAGTAGAGCATCAGAGCAGAATAGAGTAGAGCATCAGAGCAGAGTAGAGTAGAGCATCAGAGCAGAGTAGAGTAGAGCATCAGAGCAGACTAGAGTAGAGCATCAGAGCAGAATAGAGTAGAGCATCCGAGCAGAGTAGAGTAGAGCATCAGAGCAGACTAGAGTAGAGCATCAGAGCAGAATAGAGTAGAGCATCAGAGCAGAGTAGAGTAGAGCATCAGAGCAGAGTAGAGTAGAGCATCAGAGCAGAATAGAGTAGAGCATCAGAGCAGAATAGAGTAGAGCATCAGAGCAGAGTAGAGTAGAGCATCAGAGCAGAGTAGAGTAGAGCATCAGAGCAGAATAGAGTAGAGCATCAGAGCAGAGTAGAGTAGAGCATCAGAGCAGAATAGAGTAGAGCATCAGAGCAGAATAGAGTAGAGCATCAGAGTAGAGTAGAGCATCAGAGCAGAGTAGAGTAGAGCATCAGAGCAGAGTAGAGTAGAGCATCAGAGCAGAATAGAGTAGAGCATCAGAGCAGAGTAGAGTAGAGCGTCAGAGCAGAGTAGAGCAGAACAGAATAGAGTAGAGCATCAGAGCCGAGTAGAATAGAGCATCAGAGCAGAGCAGAGCATAAGAGCAGAGTAGAATAGAGCATAAGAGCAGAGTAGAGTAGAGCATCAGAGCAGAGTAGAGTAGAGCATAAGAGCAGAGTAGAGCATAAGAGCAGAATAGAGTAAAGCATCAGAGCAGAATAGAGTAAAGCATCAGAGTAGAGTAGAGCATAACAGAACAGAGTAGAGCATCAGAGCAGAGTAAAGCATAGCATCAGAGCAGAGTAGAGTAGAGCATACGAGCAGAATATAGTAGAGCATCAGAGTAGAGGAGAACAGAACAGAATAAAGTAGAGCAGAGCATCAGAGCAGAGCAGAGTAGAGCATAAGAGCAGAATATAGCAGAGCATCAGAGCAGAGTACAGTAGAGCATCAGAGCAGAGTACAGTAGAGCATCAGAGTAGAGTAGAGCATAACAGAACAGAGTAGAGCATCAGAGCAGAGTAGAGCATAACATCAGAGTAGAGTAGAACAGAACAGAGTAGAGCAGAGCATCAGAGCAGAATAGAGTAGAGCAGAGTAGAGTAGAGTAGAGCATCAGAGTAGAGTAGAGCATCAGTGTAGAGTAGAGCATAACAGAATAGAGTAGAGCATCAGAGCAGAGCAGAGCATCAGAGCAGAGTAGAGTAGAGCATCAGAGTCGAGTAGAGCAGAACAGAGTAGAGTAGAGCATCAGAGCAGAGTAGAGTAGAGCATCAGAGTAGAGTAGAGCAGAACAGAGCATCAGAGCAGAGTAGAGCAGAGTGGAGCATCAGAGTAGATTACAGTAGAACAGAGTAGAGCATAGCATCAGAGCAGAGTAGAATAGAGCAGCAGAGCAGAGTAGAGCAGCAGAGTAGAGCAGAGCATCAGAGCAGAATAGAGTAGAGCATCAGAGCAGAGTAGAGTAGAGCATCAGTGCAGAGTAGAGTAGAGCATCAGAGCAGAGTAGAGTAGAGCATCAGAGTAGAGTAGAGCAAAACAGAGCATCAGAGCAGAGTAGAGCAGAGCACAGCATCCGAGTAGAGTACAGTAGAACAGTGTAGAGCAGAGCAGAGCATCAGCATAGAGTACAGTAGAACAGAGTAGAGCAGAGCATCAGAGCAGAGTAGAGCAGCAGAGTAGAGCAGAGCATCAGAGCAGAGTAGAGTCGAGCATCAGAGCAGAGTAGAGCACAGCATCAGAGTAGAGCAGAGTACAGCAGAGCATTATAGTAGAGCAGAGTAGAGTAGAGTATCAGAGCAGAATAGAGTAGAGCATTAGAGCAGAGTAGAGCAGAACAGAACAGAGTAGAGCAGAGCATCAGAGCAGAGTAGAGCAGCAGAGGAGAGTAGAGTAGAGTAGAGCATCAGAGTAGAGTAGAGCAGCACAGAGCATCAGAGCAGAGTAGAGCAGAGTGGAGCATCAGAACAGAGTAGAGCAGAGCAGAGTAGAGCAGAGTAGAGCAGAGTAGAGCAGAGCATCAGAGCAGAGTAGAGTAGAGCATCAGAGCAGAGTCGAGTAGAGTAGAGTAGAGCATCAGAGCAGAGTAGAGTAGAGCATCAGAGCAGAGTGGAGTAGAGCATCAGAGCAGAATAGAGTAGAGCATCAGAGCAGAGTAGAGTAGAGCATCAGAGCAGAGTAGAGTAGAGCATCAGAGCAGAGTCGAGTAGAGTAGAGCATCAGAGCAGAGTAGAGTAGAGCATCAGAGCAGAGTAGAGTAGAGCATCAGAGCAGAGTAGAGTAGAGCATCAGAGCAGTGTAGAGTAGAGCACAGCATCAGAGTAGAGCAGAGTACAGCAGAGCATTAGAGTAGAGCAGAGTAGAGTTGAACAGAACATCAGAGCAGAGTAGAGTAGAGCACTGCATCAGAGTA
The DNA here is from genome assembly GCF_029448725.1 of Salvelinus fontinalis. Lineage (NCBI taxonomy): Eukaryota > Metazoa > Chordata > Actinopteri > Salmoniformes > Salmonidae > Salvelinus > Salvelinus fontinalis. Next base: position 18,311,195 of record NC_074687.1, read on the forward strand.
GAGCAGAGTACAACAGAGCATTAGAGTAGAGCATCAGAGCAGAGTAGAGTAGAATACAGCAGAGCATTAGAGTAAAGCAGAGTAGAGTAGAACAAAACATCAAATCAGAGCAGAGTAGAGTAGAGTTACATACAGTTTAGTAAAGTAAAGTAAGGTTCAGTACAGTAAAGAAAAGTAGAGTACAGTAAAGTAAAGTGAAGTAAAGTAAAGAAAAGTAGAGTATAGTATAGTAGAGCACAGTAAAGTAAAGTGAAGTAAAGTAAAGAAAAGTAGAGTATAGTAAAGTAAAGTGAAGTAAAGTAAAGAAAAGTAGAGTACAGTAAAGTAAAGACAAGTAGAGTACAGTAAAGTAAAGTGAAGGTAAGTAAAGACAAGTAGAGTACAGTAAAGTAAAGTGAAGTAAAGTAAGGACAAGTAGAGTACAGTAAAGTAAAGAGAAGTAAAGTAAAGTAGAGTATAGTATAGTAGAGCACAGTAAAGTAAAAGTAGAGTAGAATTGAGTTCAGTACAGTAGAGTAGAATAGAGTAGGGGAGAGTGGGGTAAGTTGAGCCACCCTTATGTCTAGGAAACCATACACAACATGTATCATTTGACCACATGTTTAGGAAGAGGTCATCATTTCATGGAGTCTGTGAAGGAAAAAAAACACATGGAAAAAGTGGTAAGCAAGTTAGGTCCAGATGTATGATGCTTGTATCTAAACCAAAGTAGATACTTTTAAGTGCTATACATCAGTTGGGGTCTCTAAGCTACAATATGAGGTGCTAAACCAATAGCATGAAAGTGAATCCTTGTAGCTGTGTGGGCTAATAGCCAAAATGTTTGCATTGGAAAGGCAAGTTGAGCCAATGATCATGGGGCAAGTTGAGCCAATTTAAAAGTGTTCTTCCCACTGATCTGGCTGACCGTTTGAGCAGACACATGCACATTTGTAGCCTGCTGGAGGTCAGCCAGGAAGCATAGGAACTGAGAAGTGGTCTGTGGTCACCACCTGCAGAATCACTCCTTTATTGGGGGTGTCTTGCTAATTGCCTATAATTTCCACCTTTTGTCTATTCCATTTGCACAACAGCATGTGAAATTTATTGTCAATCAGTTGCTTCCTAAGTGGACAGTTTGATTTCACAGAAGTGTGATTGACTTGGAGTTACATTGTGTTGTTTAAGTGTTCCCTTAATTTTTTTGAGCAGTGTATAAACTCTTAGCTTTCATTTGACACCAATTTGATATGCTCCTATAAACTTCACGTTTGTGCTCATAGGTCCTATCCGCTCTAATGCTGTAGTCCCACACATAGTGAATGTGACTAATAGTCATCCTTATGGAAGGTGACAGTAAATGACATGTTAAGGTTTTATTTACAAAGCTGAGGCCTCAGTGTAGTGACGCGTGGTTTACTAACGTCACCAGGGGGAGAACGGGAACACAGCACTGGGGAGGGGAACGTTCCCTTTCTCCCCCTGGTGACGTTAGTAAACCACACGTCACTACACTGAGGCCTCAGCTTTGTAAATAAAACCTTAACATGTCACACACACGCACGCAGGCACGCACGCACGCACGCACACACACACACACACACACACACACACACACACACACACACACACACACACACACACACACACACACACACACACACACACACACACACACACACACGCTTACTCAAGCCCTCAACACATTCCACACTCCTCTACTGCCATATGCTGTGTCCCTACGGCCAAACCTGAAGTCTACAGCAACATGGCGGATTGTAAAACAGGGTCTCCTCTGACACAGGCAGGGGCTGGGGGTTGAGGGTCAGGGGTTATGGGTCGGAGGCAGTAGCAGAATGGTAACAGGAGGTGTGTGTGTGTGTGTGTGTGTGTGAGATTCTTAAGGCAGGTGTCACAGCAGTGGTCCAGGCATAACCTCCTAAATCACTCCTCTTCTGACACACACACTACGGGGCGTCGCTCCATGTGTTACTGCTGGGCCCTATTCATCCCCTCTCAGTGTGTGTGTGCGCGTGTGTGCGCGTGTGTGTGTGCGTGTGTGTGGGTGTGTGTGCGTGTGTGTGTGCGTGTGTGTGTGGGTGTGTGTGCGTGTGTGTGTGGGTGTGTGTGTGTGTGCGTGTGTGTGTGGGTGTGTGTGCGTGTGTGTGTGTGTGCGTGTGTGTGTGCGTGTGTGTGGGTGTGTGTGTGTGTGCGTGTGTGTGGGTGTGCGTGTGTGTGGGTGTGTGTGCGTGTGCGTGTGCGTGTGTGTGTGCGTGTGTGTGTGTGTGCGTGTGTGTGTGCGTGTGTGTGGGTGTGTGTGTGTGTGTGCGTGTGTGTGGGTGTGTGTGTGTGTGGGGGGGGGGGTGTGTGTGCGTGTGTGTGTGGGTTCTGTCAGGGAGACAGAGCAGCGCAGGTGAAGTACTGACAGACACTACAGATAGCCCAGACATCGTGGCACGGTCAGTAAACACATCAAGCCTCTCACCTTACCCGCTCCTCACCCCTTCCCCTCACCCTGTCCTCACCCATTCCCCTCACCCCATCCTCACCCCATCCTCACCCCATCCTCACCCATTCCCCTCACCCCATCCTCACACGATGCTCACCCCTTCCCCTCACCCGATGCTCACCCCCGCTGCTTTCCGGCCCATCTTCACACACATCTATGCAACACGGATGCACACAATATAAACTCACTCACGGCATCTGCTCTTGCAGTGACTCGGTCTTTGTGCTCGTTCGTTTGTTTGTTTATTTAAAGTGATTTAAGGTTGCGATCCACCTTAATCAACCAAGTTTTTAGTGGTATGACATCTGATGGCTAATAATGAGGCAAATAGCAGTGCTTTTGCTGTTAGTTTTAAACAGTTTTTTTGTGAAATGCACCAAACAAGCCATCGACCTAAACCCTGAATGGATATGGCGCGACCACGAGACGGCAGATATCACACACAAAAGATGTCCTGCTTAACCTCCGACCCTTTGCTGCAAGCTTACACTACAATGGAATACCACAATCACCATGTTCCCAAGAGAAGGCTTCCTTGCTGCAAGCATGACGAGCTACGGGCTTGTACCCAATACCTTTCTGAGTACTGACAATCCTGCCTGATCTGTCCATCTGAGACCTGGCTTACAGAACAGGACCCCAGGACCCCAACAGGACCTCTGTTGTGGAGCTAAAATGGACAGAAACATCAACTCTGGTAAGAGAAATGCTGCAGTCCAGCCCATATCACAACGTCATACCTGCCACGGGAAATAAATCAAGTCCGACAACATATTGTTGACATAGCCCTCTCCGCTGACACCCAAACAGCTTTTCCAGGCTGAGACGGAGTCACCTGAAGCAGTAAATCTGATCATGGGAGACTTTAACATGTGCAGTCTATCTGAACATTTACCATCATACAGTACCAGCATATGTCATATGTTCCACCCGAAATTAAGCCTGTTGGACCTCTGTTATGGTAACATCCCAGGTGAAGCCTGTCTGGACCTCTGTTATGGTAACATCCCAAGTGAAGCCTGTCTGGACCTCTGTTATGGTAACATCCCAGGTGAAGCCTGTCTGGACCTCTGTTATGGTAACATCCCAAGTGAAGCCAGTCTGGACCTCTGTTATGGTAACATCCCAAGTGAAGCCAGTCTGGACCTCTGTTATCGTAACATCCCAGGTGAAGCCTGTCTGGACCTCTGTTATGGTAACATCCCAGGTGAAGCCTGTCTGGACCTCTGTTATGGTAACATCCCAGGTGAAGCCTGTCTGGACCTCTGTTATGGTAACATCCCAGGTGAAGCCAGTCTGGACCTCTGTTATGGTAACATCCCAGGTGAAGCCAGTCTGGACCTCTGTTAAGGTAACATCCCAGGTGAAGCCTGTCTGGACCTCTGTTATGGTTACATCCCAGGTGAAGCCTGTCTGGACCTCTGTTATGGTAACATCCCAGGTGAAGCCTGTCTGGACCTCTGTTTAGGTAACATCCCAGGTGAAGCCTGTCTGGACCTCTGTTTAGGTAACACCCCAGGTGAAGCCTGTCTGGACCTCTGTTATGGTGACATCCCAGGTGAAGCCTGTTGGACCTCTGTTTAGGTAACATCCCAGGTGAAGCCTGTCTGGACCTCTGTTATGGTAACATCCCAGGTGAAGCCAGTCTGGACCTCTGTTTAGGTAACATCCCAGGTGAAGCCTGTCTGGACCTCTGTTATGGTAACATCCCAGGTGAAGCCTGTCTGGACCTCTGTTATGGTGACATCCCAGGTGAAGCCTGTCTGGACCTCTGTTATGGTAACATCCCAAGTGAAGCCAGTCTGGACCTCTGTTATGGTAACATCCCAGGTGAAGCCTGTCTGGACCTCTGTTATGGTAACATCCCAGGTGAAGCCTGTCTGGACCTCTGTTATGGTTACATCCCAGGTGAAGCCAGTCTGGACCTCTGTTATGGTAACATCCCAGGTGAAGCCAGTCTGGACCTCTGTTATGGTAACATCCCAGGTGAAGCCAGTCTGGACCTCTGTTTAGGTAACATCCCAGGTGAAGCCTGTTGGACCTCTGTTTAGGTAACACCCCAGGTGAAGCCTGTCTGGACCTCTGTTTAGGTAACATCCCAGGTGAAGCCTGTCTGGACCTCTGTTATGGTAACATCCCAGGTGAAGCCAGTCTGGACCTCTGTTTAGGTAACATCCCAGGTGAAGCCTGTCTGGACCTCTGTTTAGGTAACATCCCAGGTGAAGCCTGTCTGGACCTCTGTTATGGTTACATCCCAGGTGAAGCCTGTCTGGACCTCTGTTTAGGTAACATCCCAGGTGAAGCCTGTCTGGACCTCTGTTATGGTAACATCCCAGGTGAAGCCAGTCTGGACCTCTGTTTAGGTAACATCCCAGGTGAAGCCTGTCTGGACCTCTGTTATGGTTACATCCCAGGTGAAGCCTGTCTGGACCTCTGTTTAGGTAACATCCCAGGTGAAGCCTGTCTGGACCTCTGTTTAGGTAACATCCCAGGTGAAGCCTGTCTGGACCTCTGTTATGGTGACATCCCAGATGCTTATTTCTCCAGGGCACTAACCAATCTCTAGGGTTCAGATCATAACATTGTTCAGATCATCACAGTCTACAAACAGCGACTGCAGCAAGAGAAGGTCAAAAAAAATGAACTCTCCAGGACTTTTCCAGTCCACTGACTGATGGACAGCGCCAACGACCTGGAAGAGGCAGCGGATACTGGCTCTGAGTACAGTATATCAGTTTCTGTGAGGATCTCGTTGTTCCCAAAAAGAAAGATGACATCTTCCCAATAATAAACCGTGGGTGACTCAGGAATTAAAAGAGCTCCTCAACCAGAAAAAGTGTTTAAATCAGGTGGCAGTAAAGAGGAAAGGATACATTTTCAGAGGAGACTCAAAAGCAAGATCAAGCAGTGCAAGGCAGCTTAGAAAAGACAAATTAGAAAACGTTTTTTAGGGACAATGATAGCAGGAAAGCCTGGCAAGGGCTACAAACCATCTCAGGTTACAAACGAAAGAGACATTGCATGACCGTCGATAAGGACCTTGTCTTTCAAATGATTTGAACAGTTTCTATTGCAGGTTTGACGTGAACGTTTACATCACAGCAGAAAGTGACCATGGACAGTATATACAGCATACCAGCTATTGATATACAGATCTCTGTGAATGAGGCCAAGCAACACTTTTAACGTGTCAACCCACCAAAATCATATGGTCCAGATGGCGTCAGCAACAAGGCAATCTGGACATGCGCACACCAGCTCGCACTACCGTTCCAGAAGCTGTTCCAGCTGTCACTGGAAAGCGGGATAATTCCAGACTTAAGGAAAAAGTTGCTGAATGTCCCAGTACCTAAAAACATCAGGCCAAAAGTAAAGAACGACGTAGCCCTGACATACAGTATGTATCTATGAAATGTTTCGCTTTTTCTCTCTCAAAATATCTTCTCACTGGTGTCTCATCCCAACTAGATCCACACAAGTTCACCTACCGTGCCTCCAGGGGCGGTGATGATGCGTTACTGGTCATGCTGAACAACATCTACGATGACTTAGAAAAGGCAAATAGCCAAGTGAAAATTGTATTCATTGACTTCAGTAGCGTGTACAATACCATCCAACTCCACCTACTGGTGATAAGCTGGTGAATTTGGGTGTCAACTCTCTACTGATTAAGTGGATTAATAGTTTCCTTGTGAACCGTACCCAACAAGTGAAGTTTAACTCCGCCATCTCCACATCTAGAACGGTGAATATGGGAACCTTGCAAGGTTGCATACTTTCACCGATCCTGTACACCGGTGGAGGCTGCTGAGGGGAGGACGGCTCATAATAATGGCTGGAACGGAGCAAATGGAATGACATTTGACAATGTGTTGATGTATTCAATACCATTCCACTGATTCCGCTTCACGAGCCCGTGCTCCCCAATTAAGGTGCCACCAGCCTCCTGTGCTGTACACACTGATTGTCACGCCTCTGACCCAGCCCACAAATTCTTTGAATATGCAGATGACACTGCTGTTATAGGGCTTCCTCCACCCAGACCAGACGTCTCTTGAAGGTTTTGACAGAGAAATGGTGCGCAGATAGCTTTCTTGACATAAACGTTAAGAAAACAAAAGAGATGGAAGGAATAAAAATGCACTATCGTCTACTAAGATCAACAGGAATCAGTCCATAGAGTGACCACATAAATACCTGGGAATATAAATAGACAATACATTGAAATTCAATGACCGAGTCCTGGCAAAGGCAAAGAAACTGCACCAGACGAATGTTAATGTTGATCATCATATCCTACAGATGTTTTACAAATCTGTCCTGCAGAGTGTTCTGTCTTTTGGTTTGATATGTGTGTTTGGAAACACAGGAGCACAAGACCAAGTCATGCTTTAGCGCTTGATCAAGACGGCGGTAAGGATAATTGTTACAGACCAAGGACGAGCCACCAGCCTGTGAACAAACCTCATCCTCCAAAAACATGAAAGCTTTTTACAGGACAGTACCCATCCCCTTCACTCAAAACTCTGTCATAACAGCAGCTGGACAAGGGGAAAGAGACTCCTTCAAAAGAACTTCAGAACAGATAGATATGGGCGCTGCTTTATTCCGACGGCCATTAGGCTCTACCATGCATAGTCTATTGGTCCCTTGAGTGTACAGCATATTGCACTTTCACTGTAAATATGTGGGCTATCACACTTTCAAATACATTTTATTGTGTATTATTCTGTGTTTTTATGTTTTATGTCCGGTCTTTTTAAGCACATGACCGAATGAATTTCCCCCGGTGGGATAATTAAGTTGATATGAATCTGAAATTGTCAACTCACTCAAAAATTGGAACACCCATATATTCACTCACTGTATACACAGAAAGCCCCAGTACACTGTATACACAGACAGCCCCAGTACACTGTATACACAGACAGCCCCAGTACACTCTATACACAGACAGCCCCAGTACATTGTATGTACACAGTGTTACATGAGGTACCTACTTTATTCTGATTACAAAAACACACAAACACAGTGTTTAATAAAAGGAACCCAACATAGTCTTAGATCAGAGAGATATGTGTGTGTGTGTGTGTATGCGTGTATGTGTGTGTGTTGTGTACAGTAGGTGGATGTTGATACAGCAGCCTGCCTGTCACCATATTGATGTTCAGAGAGATATGTCCCTGTCTCTCTACTCCTATCTGTCACTATAGCGACTAGCCCAGTGACAGCCACATTGACCTATCAGTGTTTCTAGCTGTCAGGGGAGGAGGGGACTGGGAGGGACCAACACGCCTCTCCAACCTCCTGGGCCGCGACAGTGATAGAGAGATAAAGCGATTGAGAGAGATAGAGAGAGAAAGAAATGTAAACTATGAATATTCACCTTGCACTTTGTCTCCTGTACCTCATAGTCAAGAAGTAGCAATCACACACTAGGAGCTGAATTCAACATAACCATACTCTCACACACCGTGGTGTGTATCAGTGTGTTTGTGTGTTCCTCCCTGTCTCCTGCCTGCTGAGCATCAGTATTAGTCGTATTGATGTATGTGTTAAAGCAGCAGAGAGGAGCTCAGAGACAGACACAGTGAAATCCCTTTGGTAGGCCCCTCTGCTAAGGCAGGATCGATACACACACACGTATACACACACTGACGGAGGGTCCCAATAGCTTCGCTATCAATTCTCATTTCATCTACTACTAGTGAACACACCTACAGTAGTTAGAAACACACACACATGGCCCCCTCAGGGCAGGAGCTATCAGTTGGATCTCAGCATGATAGATCACTGCAGTTGTGGTGAAGTTCACACTGTATCATTACTCACACCAACACGCTCGTAAACACACCCACGTACGCTCATAATGGATTATTGGTCAAAGAAACATTCACTTCAGGACAATACAGACATGAAGCTCATTCAGGGGTAGACAAACAGGCTAAGTGCTCTTCAATAAGTCTCCTTCTGTGAGTGTAGGCCTACCTTTATGTGTGTTCAGTTCAGACCTTCAATAGAGAGTCTGATAGATTCTAGTCTCTCTCTCTCTCTCTCTCTCTCTCTCTCTCTCTCTCTCTCTCTCTCTCTCTCTCTCCTCCCCAGCCACTGTGTCTCCATTCAGTAGTGTTTCAGAGTCATTGAGACAAAGGGATTTAATACAGAATGGGGCTCTCTAACATCGTTCATCATAACCACCACTTTGGCTGAAAGCGGTAGAGAATATAGAGAGGAAAGGGAAAGAGAGATGAGAGGTCCTAAAGTTGTATTCTTCATAGGGGGAGGAGAGGTCCTAAAGTTGTATTCTTCATAGGAAGAGGAGAGGTCCTAAAGTAGTAGTCTTTATAGGGAGAGGAGAGGTCCTAAAGTAGTAGTCTTTATAGGGAGAGGAGAGGTCCTAAAGTAGTAGTCTTTATAGGGAGAGGAGAGGTCATAAAGTTGTATTCTTCATAGGGGGAGGAGAGGTCATAAAGTAGTAGTCTTTAGAGGGAGAGGAGAGGTCATAAAGTAGTAGTCTTTAGAGGGAGAGGAGAGGTCCTAAAGTTGTATTCTTCGTAGGAAGAGGAGAGGACCTTTAGTAGTAGTCTTTATAGGGAGAGGAGAGGTCCGAAAGTTGTATTCTTCATAGGGGGAGGAGAGGTCATAAAGTAGTAGTCTTTAGAGGGAGAGGAGAGGTCATAAAGTAGTAGTCTTTAGAGGGAGAGGAGAGGTCATAAAGTTGTAGTCTTTATAGGGCGAGGAGAGGTCCTAAAGTAGTAGTCTTTACAGGGAGAGGAGAGGTCATAAAGTAGTAGTCTTTATAGGGAGAGGAGAGGTCATAAAGTAGTAGTCTTTATAGGGAGAGGAGAGATCCTAAAGTAGTAGTCTTTATAGGGAGAGGAGAGGACCTTTAGTAGTAGTCTTTATAGGGGGAGGAGAGGACCTTTAGTAGTAGTCTTTATAGGGAGAGGAGAGGTCCTAAAGTAGTAGTCTTTATAGGGAGAGGAGAGGTCCTAAAGTAGTAGTCTTTATAGGGAGAGGAGAGGTCCTAAAGTAGTAGTCTTTATAGGGAGAGGAGAGGTCATAAAGTTGTAGTCTTTATAGGGAGAGGAGAGGTCATAAAGTTGTAGTCTTTATAGGGAGAGGAGAGGTCATAAAGTAGTAGTCTTTATAGGGAGAGGAGAGAACCTAAAGTAGTAGTCTTTATAGGGAGAGGAGAGATCCTAAAGTAGTAGTCTTTATAGGGAGAGGAGAGGTCATAAAGTAGTAGTCTTTATAGGGAGAGGAGAGGTCCTAAAGTAGTAGTCTTTATAGGGAGAGGAGAGGTCCTAAAGTAGTAGTCTTTATAGGGAGAGGAGAGGTCATAAAGTTGTAGTCTTTATAGGGAGAGGAGAGGTCCTAAAGTAGTAGTCTTTATAGGGAGAGGAGAGGTCCTAAAGTAGTAGTCTTTATAGGGAGAGGAGAGGTCATAAAGTTGTAGTCTTTATAGGGAGAGGAGAGGTCATAAAGTAGTAGTCTTTATAGGGAGAGGAGAGAACCTAAAGTAGTAGTCTTTATAGGGAGAGGAGAGGTCATAAAGTAGTAGTCTTTATAGGGAGAGGAGAGGTCCTAAAGTTGTAGTCTTTATAGGGAGAGGAGAGATCCTAAAGTAGTAGTCTTTATAGGGAGAGGAGAGGACCTTTAGTAGTAGTCTTTATAGGGAGAGGAGAGGACCTTTAGTAGTAGTCTTTATAGGGAGAGGAGAGGTCCTAAAGTAGTAGTCTTTATAGGGAGAGGAGAGGTCCTAAAGTAGTAGTCTTTATAGGGAGAGGAGAGGTCATAAAGTTGTAGTCTTTATAGGGAGAGGAGAGGTCCTAAAGTAGTAGTCTTTATAGGGAGAGGAGAGGTCCTAAAGTAGTAGTCTTTATAGGGAGAGGAGAGGTCCTAAAGTAGTAGTCTTTATAGGGAGAGGAGAGGTCCTAAAGTTGTAGTCTTTATAGGGATAGGAGAGGTCCTAAAATAGTAGTCTTTATAGGGAGAGGAGAGAACCTCTTTATTAGTGGCTTTATGGTCTGGAAACATCCATCACAGGCTAAAAGACATCTGAAGAGAGGGCACAAGCACACATACAGACACACAAACACAGATGCACGCACACACACACAGTCCCCCCGACGACCCCCGTAATGACAGAGTGAGGTGACAGAGTGAAAGGCCTTCTGATGGATGGATTGGCTTTAATCAAATTTAATCAGCTACGTCCTGGAATAGTGATGAACAACGCTTTCACTGGGAGAGAAAGGCCAGAGAGAGAGAGAGAGAGAGAGAGAGAGAGAGAGAGAGAGAGAGAGAGAGAGAGAGAGAGAGAGAGAGAAGAGTGAGTGGAGAGAGATAGAGAGAGAAGAGTGAGTGGAGAGAGAGAGAGAGAGAAGAGTGAGTGGAGAGAGAGAGAGAGAGAAGAGTGAGTGGAGAGAGAGAGAGAGAGAAGAGTGAGTGGAGAGAGAGAGAGAGAGAGAGAGAGAGAGAGAGAGAGAGAGAGAGAGAGAGAGAGAGAGAGAGAGAGAGAGAGAGAGAGAGAGAGAGAGAGAGAAGAGTGAGTGGACAGAGAGGGACTAAAAAGAAGAGAGACGAGAAAACACTAAACTTCAATCCCACCAAACTATTCAACATATAACTGAATCAGAGTGTTAGGTTCAAGTACCAACTCAACACAACACCAGGTGTTAAGTGGAGATGTGTGTTCCTCTACACCTCACACTACATGCTGCTGCAATGTCAACCACCACATAACCAGAGAGACGCCTAGCCCTAGGAGAGAGACTTGACTGGCCTCCTCACACTCACTCTCTTCCCCATTCCTCATCCCCTCTCTCCTAGACCATAGCCCCTGCCCTGGAAGGTGACAGGGAACGGATGGCTGGGTTAGCGGGAGTAGGGAGGGCTGTAGGGCTGATGGGTTAGGGGCTAGTACGGGGGAGGCTGTAGGGCTGGTGGGTTAGGGGCTAGTACGGGGGAGGCTGTAGGGCTGATGGGTTAGGGGCTAGTACGGAGGAGGCTGTAAGGCTGATGGGTTAGGGCAGGGGTGTCAAAGTCAAATGGACGGAGGGCCAAATAAAAAATTTAGCTACAAGCCGAGGGCCGGACTGTTCGAATGTTCATTGAAAAATTTTTAAATGACGCATATAGTCTAGTGAACCTAATTGAACCTACTGAAAACCTAACAAATATATTCCAATATGATCAGATAAATAAAGCAATATTTTCTTATGGCTCTGTCAGTAATCTTTAATTTTCAACAGACACAAAAGACAAATTTCCTTTATATAAAAATCCCCATAACATGAACATTAAATGAAAGAAACCGGTATTCAAGGCACCATCAGTAGCCTATATTTTCTATTTTAGCAAAAGTGGGCTAAATTTACCTCAAAGAAAAAAACAATAATAGCATTTTTCTATCATCCACTCAACTGAAATATTTTTAAAATATAATTGGATTGAAATACAATAAAATAAAGTGCAAAAATCTATTAATCAAAAACAACACTTTGTTTAAGGAGAAGTAACATGCAGTGAAAACAAATATTAAACTTTAACTTTTAAACTTGAACTGAGTAAAAACTCTAAATATGTGATTGCACAGTAATGTTCACTTGTTTGAGGTTGAGGGTGATACTTGGTGGTGTCCCATCTTTTCCACAAGTTCATCAATGTTCGGGGTAAGGCTCTGAGCTGAGGAAATCCTCAGAATTGAGTGGAGGTGTTCAGCAGTAAGTCGACTTCTGTGTGATGTTTTGTTCAGGTTCATCAAAGAAAACAGTTGTTCACACAGGTATGTGCTGCCAAACATAGACAACGTTTGAGCAGCCTGGATGCGCAGCTGGGGCATTGTGTCGGGGAGGAAACGGGCGAACTCCGCAGCACCCACTGCCGCATATTTTGCCCTCAGTGCATCATTGCATTGGAGGTCAATCAACTCCATTTGGAGGTTTGGTGGTGAGCTTTCCACGTCAACAGCAAATGGGTTACCGAGCAGTTCCAACCTGCTTTTTTGTGCTTCAAAGTCAGCAAATCGGCGTCGAAAGTCAGCAGCAAGCATACCTATTTTATCAGCCAACTGTGCGCTCGGGAACGCACTGGTAGAGAGCTTCTCTTTCATGGTCTGGCAGCTGGGAAAGTGGCTCAAATTTTCTTTCCGCATCTGCGTCTCCCACAGAGTCAGTTTGGTTTTAAATGCCTTCACTGTACTGTACATATCAGAGATGACATGATCCCGACCCTGCAGCTGCAAGTTCATTGCATTCAGATGACTCGTAATGTCACACAGAAAAGCCATTTCACACAGAAACATTTCGTCTCGGAGTTGTGTTGTGTCTTTCCCTTTGCTGTCCAAGAACAGACAAATCTCCTCACGAAGCTCGAAACATCTTTGAAGCACCTTTCCCTGGCTTAGCCATCGCACCTCTGTGTGATAAGGCAAATCACCATGCTCCGTTTCTAACTCCGTCAGAAATGCCTTGAACTGGCGGTGATTCAAACCTTTGGCTCTGATAAAGTTAACTGTGCGCGTGATGATGCTCATTACATGCTCCATTTTCAAGGCTTTACCGCACAACGCTTCCTGGTGTATGATACAATGATAAGCTGTCAGCTCACCTGTCGCGTTTTCCTCTTGCATCTTTTCCCGTATCTTCGCCACCAGTCCGCTCCTGTGTCCACACATCGCAGGTGCTCCGTCGGTTGTCAAACCCACGAGTTTTTCCCAAGGCAGCTCCATCTCATTTACACATCTTGACACCTCTTCATACAAATCATGCCCCGTAGTTGTGCCATGCATAGGACGTAAAGCCAAAAACTCCTCTGTCACGCTTAGGCTGGAGTCCACTCCGCGGATGAAAATTGACAACTGGGCAATGTCAGAAATGTCGGTGCTCTCATCCACAGCCAAGGAATATGCAATGAAATCTTTTCCCTTTTTCACAAGCTGCTCTTTTAGATTGATGGACAACTGGTCTACTCTCTCGGCAATGGTGTTTCTGCTCAGACTCACATTTAAAAAGAGTTGCCTTTTTTCTGGGCAAACTTCGTCACAAACTTTAATCATGCAGTTTTTGATGAAATCCCCCTCCGTAAATGGCCGGGCTGATTTAGCGATCTCTTCTGCCAAAATAAAACTGGCCTTGACAGCAGCCTGGCCTTGTGATTTGGCTTTTTTGAACAGAGCCTGTCGAGATTTGAGGCCTCGTTTTAATTCCTCTGCCTTTTGTAGCCTTTGTTCCATGTCCATATTCTTGTTTTTGTCCGCGTGTTTCGTTTCATAATGTCGTCTCAGATTATACTCTTTCAGTACCGCCACACTTTCTCCACACAGAAGACACACAGGTTTTCCAGCTACCTCCGTGAACATATACTCCGACTCCCACCTTGTTTGAAACCCCCGGTTCTCAGTGTCCACCTTCCGTTTTGCCATTTTTGATGGGTATCTGAAAGTTAATTTTACTGTGATGCTGACGACTGCTGTGCCAATAAATATTGAAATGAAGCAGCCTACTGCTCGGTGCGTCACCGTTGCATTGTGGGAAATGTAGTATTGGTGCGTGTAAAAGATCTGCGGGCTGCCGGCTTGCTGCGGTCTGCGGGCCGGTTCTAATAATAAATCAAGATCATCCCAGGGGCCGTAAAAAACCTTCTCGCGGGCCGGATGTGGCCCGCGGGCCTTGACTCTGACATATGTGGGTTAGGGGCTAGTACGGAGGAGGCTGTAGGGCTGATGGGTTAGGGGCTACTATGGAGGAGACTGTAGGGCTGACGGGTTAGGGGCTAGTACGGGGGAGACTGTAGGGCTGATGGGTTAGGGGCTAGTACGGGGGAGGCTGTAGGGCTGATGGGTTAGGGGCTACTATGGAGGAGACTGTAGGGCTGACGGGTTAGGGGCTAGTACGGGGGAGGCTGTAGGGCTGATGGGTTAGGGGCTAGTACGGGGGAGGCTGTAGGGCTGATGGGTTAGGGGCTACTATGGAGGAGACTGTAGGGCTGACGGGTTAGGGGCTAGTACGGGGGAGGCTCTAGGGCTGATGGGTTAGGGGCTAGTACGGGGGAGGCTGTAGGGCTGATGGGTTAGGGGCTACTATGGAGGAGACTGTAGGGCTGACGGGTTAGGGGCTAGTACGGGGGAGGCTGTAGGGCTGATGGGTTAGGGGCTAGTACGGGGAAGGCTGTAGGGCTGATGGGTTAGGGGCTAGTACGGGAGAGGCTGTAGGGCTGATGGGTTAGGGGCTAGTACGGGGGAGGCTGTAGGGCTGATGGGTTAGGGGCTAGTACGGAGGAGGCTGTAGGGCTGATGGGTTAGGGGCTAGTACGGAGGAGGCTGTAGGGCTGATGGGTTAGGGGCCAGCAGGGAGGAGGCTGTAGGGCTGATGGGTTAGCGGCCAGCAGGGAGGAGGCTGTAGGGCTGATGGGTTAGCGGCCAGCAGGGAGGAGGCTGTAGGGCTGATGGGTTAGGGGCCAGCAGGGAGGAGGCTGTAGGGCTGATGGGTTAGGGGCCAGCAGGGAGGAGGCTGTAGGGCTGATAGTTTAGGGGCCAGCAGGGAGGAGGCTGTAGGACTGATGAGTTAGGGGCCAGCAGGGAGGAGGCTGTAGGGCTGATGGGTTAGGGGCCAGCAGGGAGGAGGGCTGTAGGGCTGATGGGTTAGGGGCCAACAGGGAGGAGGCTGTAGGGCTGATGGGTTAGGGGCCAGCAGGGAGGGGGCTGGAGCTGAGGACAATACTGTTACAGTCAAGCTGAGCACTGGATGAATGGGCTGAGGAAAGCATGGGGCAACTGGAATGTCCCCCTACTGGGTCCACACATGGTGATTCGCTCTGGCCCCATGAGCGTGCAAAACACACACACACACACACACACACACACACACACACACACACACACACACACACACACACACACACACACACACACACACACACACACACACACACACACACACACACACACACACACACACACACACACACACACACACACACACAATCGGACACAAACACAACCAAACACACAAACCCCCTATAGCACCCCTGCCAGCTGGACAATGAGGGAGAGGGGCCTCCCTTTAGTGGCTCCCACAGAACCAGAGAACCCTGTTAGAGAACGTTGTGCTTCCTGAACCTGGGAAAACCCATGTAGAACAGCTTACACAGTCAACGATAGAACTGTAGAGTTGAACAGGCAAATGGCTGTAGATTTCATAGTTCAGTAGCAGAGCTATGTTACACACTCCAATGTAGAGGTCAGAACTGTGGTGTTACTGCTCTACTCACTCCCTCAATAGTAAAACAGGAAGGCTATGGTTTGATATGTTCCACATGGCACAACAGCCTCCCTATTTTCTCCCTTCCAATCTTTCCCCCTTTCCCATAACTCATGTTCTCGTGCCAATGAGACTGTTCTCCTCTTCTTTAATGTTTTTATAGAGCCATAAATAAATGGTACATTAATGGCTCCAGTGTGGCTGATGGAGGAGAGGAGGAGTGGAGTGTAGGGGTGTGAAAGTTTAAATTACATTGGGATCAATAACATTTAAAAAAAAATCCCTTTCCGAAATATATGTAGTAAAAAAAATACAACATTTTGATCACAGTGCAGTTATCACAAAACTACCACTAACAAACAGGTCTCGATCATCATCACAAAGGGAACATTGTCACGTTCCTGACCTGTTTTCCTTTGTTTTGTATTCATTTTAGTTGGTCAGGGCGTGAGTTGGGTGGGTTTGTCTATGTTTTGTATTTCTATGTGGGGTTTTGTGTTCGGCCTGGTATGATTCTCAATTAGAGACAGGTGTGTATTGTTTGTCTCTAATTGAGAGTCATACAAAGGCAGCCAGGGTTTCACTGGTGTTTTGTGGGTGTTTGTTTCCTGTGTTAGTGTTTGGGCCACACAGGACGGTTGAAGGTTTGTTAGTTTGTTGTTTTGTATTTTGTAGTGTTTTCTTGTGTTTTATATTAAACATGTACAATTACCAATCCGCATCTTGGTCCGATCCATGCTCCTCCTCGTCTAAGGGGGAGAACGACAATGACTGCCATTACAGAAACACCCACCACAACAGGACCAAGCGGATTGGAGCCGGAGGGAAGGAACTAAAGCAATGGAGAGAAGAGGAATGGAGTTGGGAACAAATATTCAATGGAGAAGGACCCTGGGCTAAGGTTGGTGTGAATCGCCGCTCTCGGGAGGAGAAGGAGGCAGCCACAGCCCAGGAGCGCTGGTATGAGGAGGCAGCACGTATGAGAGGCTGGAAGCCCGAGAGGCTCACCCAAAAATTTCTTGGGGGGGGGCTAAAGGGGAGTGTGGCGAAGCCAGGTAGGATACCTGAGCCAACTCCCCGGGCTTGCCGTGGAGTAAGAGGGCGTCGTACTGGTCAGACACCGTGTTATGCGGTAAAGCGCACGGTGTCCCCAGTACGCGTGCTTAGCCCAGTGCGGGCTATTCCACCTTGCCGCACTGGGAGGGCTAGGTTGGGCATCGAGCCGAGTGCCATGAAGCCGGCCCAACGTATCTGGTCTCCAGTACGTCTCCTCGGGCCGGTGTACATGGCACCAGCCTTACAGGTGGTGTCCCCGGTTCGCCTGCATAGCCCAGTGCGGGCTATTCCACCTCGCCGCACTGGCAGGGCTACGGGGTCCATTCAACCTGGTAAGGTTGGGGAGGCTCGGTGCTCAAGAGCACGTGTCCTCCTTCACGGTCCGGTATATCCGGCGCCACCTTCCCACCCCAGCTCAGTACCACCAGTGCCTACACCACGCACCAGGCTTCCAGTGCATCTCCAGAGCCCTGTTCCTCTTCCACGTACTCTCCCTATGGTGCGTGTCTCCAGCCCGGTGCCTCCAGTTCCGGCACCACGCACCAAGCCTCCTGTGCGTCTCCAGAGCCCTGGACGCACTGTTCCTTCTCCCCGCACTCGCCCTGAGGTGCGTGCCCTCAGCCCGGTACCTCCAGTTCCGGTACCACGCACCAGGCCTATAGTGCGTCTCAGCCGGCCAGAGTCTGCCGTCTGCCCAGCGGTGCCTGAACGGCCCGTCTGCCCAGCTCCGTCTGAGCCATCTGTCTGCCCAGCGCCGTCTGAGCCATCTGTCTGCCCAGCGCCGTCTGAGCCATCTGTCTGCCCAGCGCCGTCTGAGCCATCTGTCTGCCCAGCGCCGTCTGAGCCATCTGTCTGCCCAGCGCCGTCTGAGCCATCTGTCTGCCCAGCGCCGTCTGAGCCATCTGTCTGCCCAGCGCCATCTGAGTCAGCCGTCTGCCACGAGCCATTAGAGCCGCCCGTCTGTCCCGAGCCAGTAGAGCCGTCCGTCAGTCAGGAGCCGCTAGAGCCGTCCGTCAGTCAGGAGCCGCCAGAGACGCCCGCCAGTCAGGAGCTGCCAGAGACGCCCGCCAGTCAGGAGCTGCCAGAGACGCCCGCCAGTCAGGAGCTGCCAGAGACGCCCGCCAGTCAGGAGCTGCCAGAGACGCCCGCCAGTCAGGAGCTGCCAGAGACGCCCGCCAGTCAGGAGCTGCCAGAGACGCCCGCCAGTCAGGAGCTGCCCTACAGTCCGGAGCTGCCCTACAGTCCGGAGCTGCCCTACAGTCCGGAGCTGCCCTACAGTCCGGAGCTGCCGTACAGTCCGGAGCTGCCCTACAGTCCGGAGCTGCCCTACAGTCCGGAGCTGCCACTCAGCCCGGACCTGCCGGAGTCCCTCAGCCAGGACCTGCTGGAGTCCCTCAGCCAGGACCTGCCGCCCCTTGTCCCGGTGCTGCTCCTTGTCCCGGTGCTGCCCCTTATCCCGGTGCTGCCCCTTATCCCGGTGTTGCCCCTTGTCCCGGTGCTGCCCCTTATCCCGGTGCTGCCCCTTATCCCGGTGCTGCCCCTTCATTTAGGTGGGGTTAGTGGGAGGGTGGTCATTGGGAGGGGGATAAAGAAGCGGGGATTGATTATGGTGGGGTGGGGACCTCGTCCACCGCCAGAGCCGCCACCGTGGACAGACGCCCACCCAGACCCTCCCCTAGACTTTGTGCTGGTGCGCCCGGAGTTCGCACCTTAAGGGGGGGGTTCTGTCACGTTCCTGACCTGTTTTCCTTTGTTTTGTATTCATTTTAGTTGGTCAGGGCGTGAGTTGGGTGGGTTTGTCTATGTTTTGTATTTCTATGTGGGGTTTTGTGTTCGGCCTGGTATGATTCTCAATTAGAGACAGGTGTGTATTGTTTGTCTCTAATTGAGAGTCATACAAAGGCAGCCAGGGTTTCACTGGTGTTTTGTGGGTGTTTGTTTCCTGTGTTAGTGTTTGGGCCACACAGGACGGTTGAAGGTTTGTTAGTTTGTTGTTTTGTATTTTGTAGTGTTTTCTTGTGTTTTATATTAAACATGTACAATTACCAATCCGCATCTTGGTCCGATCCATGCTCCTCCTCGTCTAAGGGGGAGAACGACAATGACTGCCATTACAAACATGCTTAAACAAGTACCTAATACAACAATCCTGTAACATTAGTTATTTGCCACGGATATAAAACGCTACGCACATCATCATCGTTAACAGTTGAAAAATGTCAGAGACTGAGACAGGGAAGTGACAGCAAAGTCCTGAATGGCAATACTTTTAGAAGTTAAATGAGAAGGTGGTGAAATAAATGCGAACTGTGGCAGTACAGGTGGAATGCGTAACCATCTGAAAGGGAGGGACCGTGACTCAACCCGTTGTTGGCAGCAGTGTGATAAGGGACGGAGTGAGAAAATCACAGTGCTGATTAGAGAAATGATTGTAGCTGATATGCATGCATTGTCAATAGTAGAGGATGTTGGCTTCACTGCCCTGAACGCCTGAACACATATCTAGAACCAGACTATAAGATGCAATATCGAAAAACCGTGACGGCCTGGATGGAGAAGTTGCTCTTCAAGCGCAAGTCCTCAAACACCATAAGGGGCGCTAACAACAGATTGTTGGAGGTCTATGAACAAGCTGTCATACATCACTGCAACAAGTCATCATTGATGAGACGTGGGACATGAAGTCCCATGTACTGACACACGGAGGAGAGGGACACAGCAGAGAACCTAAAACGGCATTAACTACCATCGTTGCTGAGTGGGCGACAATAGTAAGGTGAGTGCCGTCTGGTAAGTAGCCAGAACTGCAGTAGATTAATAGATTGAACTGCATTGCCCCCTAGTGGTCATAGGCAGGATCATATCTGAATTGTGAATTCACGTCATTTTACGATTTTCTCTTATCGTTTAAACAATGAAAAAATTGCAGTTAAAACGTTAAGAACAATTTTACAAATGCCATATCCCTAGTGGAGTGATAGATGGCATCATTACAACACGGCACAGCTCACTTAGCAGAACTGTTGGCTTTGTGCTTTCTATTGAATTTTTCGTGACTTTCCCCATTGACTAATCCCTAACCTTTACCACCCACCCACACGGAGGGAGGGAGGGATCATTTTAATTATCTCATTATTATTCAAACACCTGCAGACGATTATTTGCTGCGTGTCAGTGAGAAGACAAGGGAAGAGAGGATAAGTGTTGGTGATCATCACCATTGATCCCCAGTATGGAGCCGGTATCACATCACAGCACCACTGTTCTCAACGCTCAGGGAGGATTTAGAAAGGGACCAAACACACCTCCTGAAGATGAGCTATTCTCTCACTGTGATAACTTCCAGCCTGGACACTGCTGTAGAGCGGGCCATGTATATCGATACACTGTCAAACACACAGGCCATAGTAGTGGTCACAAACTCACAAGTACAGAAAGACACATACATAAATGGAGCGAGAGACACACACATCTCTCTCAGCAAATCAGCAGTGATCATCTCATGGCAGTAACTTTTCAGCTGGGGCAGAGGCTCAAACTGACAGATGAAATGATATTCATTCATCTGAATAAAACATCAGTAATCAAAAGAGCTATGCAACCATGATTAATATATGACATTGTAATTAACACCTTAGTTTCAAAATAATTACATGCAGGGAGAGCGTGCGTGTGTGTGTGCGTGTGCGTGTGTGTGTGTGTGTGTGTGTGTGTGTGTGTGTGTGTGTGTGTGTGTGTGTGTGTGTGTGTGTGTGTGTGTGTGTGTGTGTGTGTGTGTGTGTGTGTGTGTGTGTGTGTGTGTGTGTGTGACAAGCTCTCGTCTCACTGCAGAATCAGACGTTCATCCAAATTCTCCAAACGTCAAATTTGAAAGTTAAGGGTTAAGTTTAGGCACTCATTCTGAATGTTTAAGGTAAGGGTTAAGGTAAAAAGTGTCCACAACTGGGCTTGACCACACAATCTTCTGACCCAGAGTCATGGGATTACCCCCACTCACCATCCCCATCCACAAAACTCTAGCACAGCGGTCACCAACCGGTCGATTGCCATCTCTTTCTGTAAAAAATGAACTACGATGAAGCCTTGCATTCTCATGTATTTCTTTTTGTTTAGTTCTGTTGTCGGTAGGTGCACTTCATTCAGCAGCCCTAGTGCTGGGAAGACAAAGTGTTCCCATTTTGAACCATTTCATGTGTCTGAAGGTAGAACTCCACCTGCCAGGCAGGCCCAGAGAGCAAATTAAGTGCACCTATAGGCCTACCGCTGGGCAATCAGATAGCTCAGATTCAAATCAAATCAAAATCAACTGATATTTGTCACATGCGCCGAATACAACAAGTGTAGACTTTACCGTGAAATGCTTACTTACAAGCCCTTAACCAACAGTGCAGTTCAAGAAGAAGAAAATATTTACCAAGTAGACTAAAATAAAAAGTAATAATAAAAGTAACACAATAAGAATAACAATAACAAGGCTTCAGTGGTAGCTGGTGCCGTTTAAGATCAGGGAGGATGATTCTTTTTTTTATTACAGTATATTGGATGACTGTCATTTATATTTAATTCACCCAGCTCAAAGTAACATCGATAGTTTGAGGCTACTACATGAGGTTGTTACAACCTAGCCTATGACTGAAAGTTTACAACGTTGAGAGAATTTTGAGTAATCAAGGTGACGGACAGTGCCACATTCAATACAGCCTTGCACACTATTGCCTGCATCTAGCTGATCTGGTGTGTAATCATCCGTCCAACATTTGCAAACAAGAGTTTCTATTGGACAAATGCAGGTATGTTTATTCCAGTTTCGTTCCGTTTATTTCCATTTAAGAAATGTTTTCAACAAAATTGGCTCAATGAATACACCCCTGATCACATTCAAACAAAGTTCACTTTCATAACAGCCACATACAAACAGCTTGTTGTATATATATATATATATATATATATATATATATATATATATATTTCCTTCTCGCATCTATCTACGGGCTCTTCTCCTCTCACCTTTTCTCCTCTGCTTGTGGACTTCAGTGCACAACACACCTTCCCAAGCCAAACATTTATATCATGACCGCTAAACGCTACACACAGCCTACGTCGTTGTCACCTCATAGTCAACATAGCTACTAGAACTAACGCATTAGTAAACCCGCTACAATCATGCTGTACAATGTGCATTAAGCAACAAGAAGTTTAGCAGTTACACCGGCGGGCCCCAGTGGCAATACATTTATAAAATCAAAAGCTTACTTGGAAGAGTTTGAATGTTGGATAGCCATAGCCATAGCCAGCGAGCTAACATACCATCCCTCTTTGTTTGAGCCGGGTGTTTTAGTAGGCTAAACTAGATCAGGTTTAAGTTGTTATTCAGCACTGTCAACACTTTTTTCAACACTTTGATTAGCCATAAAAGGTCCATTCTCCCTACTTCCACCCACACTAAAACCAGCAATGCAGCTCCAATGAATGAGTATAGCAGAGTGTTTCGATAAGCTTGCGTTGTTATTATTAGCGGCTTGGGTCTTTTTTTATATCAAGGAATATTTCCCTTTCTCTGGTCGGAGGAGGAACAACAGGAATTGCTGCATGAGGCAGAAATAATGCGGTGCGACTTGAGTTTCACCATCAGCTGGAAGACGGTGTCCCCTTTTCTCAGAGGAGAGCGGAGGGATGGTGAGTCGGGTGAGAGGCAGCCTCACCTGCTCTTTCCCTCCCCTCAGACTAACAATCAGTCCAGTACATTTTTTAAAACGAATTACTATGCTCACTCAGCGCTGCCTCACAAGTAATACAACAAATGATCTACTACCAGTGTGATGATATTCCTACAATTATCTAGAAATAACATTTCAAAGTGGTCTGAGAAGAACAACACTGGCAGGGCAATTCAAGCGTAGCTGATATGCAGTGATAATGTATTGGGCCTATAGCCTAGTGCACAAACCTCATTGCTACAGAACTGTTTTTAATAGGTTAATGTTGCATAGGCTTATGATTAAGTGATGTTTAAAAAAACGTCTGAGCGGTAGATCTCGGCTTGCTTTTGGACTCAGAAAGTGATCTTGACTCAGAAAAGGTTGGCGACTACTGTTCTAGCAAAACCCAAGCCTACTTGATGGTAGTAGAGCTCACTGTTGTCCCTAGTGGCCGGTTTTGAAGGCAATTCCCGACATCAGAACATGGGTAGATGTCCAATTTCGATTTATCTCCCTGGTGTGTGTGTGTGTGTGTGTGTGTGTGTGTGTGTGTGTGTGTGTGTGTGTGTGTGTGTGTGTGTGTGTGTGTGTGTGTGTGTGTGTGTGTGTGTGTGTGTGTGTGTGTGTGTGTGTGTGTGTGTGTGTGTGTGTGTGTCAATCAGACAGTAGCATGGTAAGTACATGCAGATGATAGTTAGCAGGCTGTAACCTCTTTTAGGTCCTATTTAAATGTAAATCAATGGATGAATTGGAGCTTCCTTGTTAAGACTGCAGTCGTCAACACCACCTACACCAATTACCCTGTCAACGAGCTGTCACCACAACAACGCAATATGACATGAGAAGAGAACACACACACATACCACAATAGCTACACACACAAGTACACACAAGAGGAGCTACTGTGCGGCAGGAATGAAAAGGTGAAGCAGTTCATTTGAAAGGAGGAGTGAAGTAGGGAAGAGAGGAACTGTTGGACCAGTGAGTGGCCTACACTTCTCTCCCCTTGACAAACGCCTCCCACCCTGGACTTGAACAAGCAGAGGTGAAAATGCATCTGGGAGTGGAAGAATTCCTCTTGGACATTCCTCCCTGGCATTTAGTTCTCCATGTCTGCCCCCTCACCCTCAGTTGTGTGTCGTATGGACCCATCTCACATACAGTGTCTGCTGTTAAAGGTCAGTGCTCATCTGTGCATCATCTCAACCTTTAAAGGTTGGCTCCTATGCCCCTCTATAACTGCCAGACACACACAGAGAGAGAGAGAGAGAGAGAGAGAGAGAGAGAGAGAGAGAGAGAGAGAGAGAGAGAGAGAGAGAGAGAGAGAGAGAGAGAGAGAGAGAGAGAGAGAGAGAGAGAGAGAGAGAGAGAGAGAGAGAGGGAGCGATAGACACCCACACTGAGAGACAACAGATGGAGAGACATTGTGTATGACTGTGTGAGAGAGAAGGTATAGATCTTAGGGTCAGTCAGTCGTGGGGTGATAGTCACAAAGGCAGAGCTGCTGTAAAGAGCCATGTCACAACTTTTTGCTCTAGGTCCAGGGGAGATGGAGAGATGGAAGGAGGGTAAGGCGGGAAAGATGAAAGGAAGGAAGAAGGGGAGGACTGAATAGAGAGGGGCGTGAAACAGCTTCATTCTGAAGAGGATCTACCAAGAAATAGATCTAAAATAACCACTAAATCTCTCCTTAGAAGACCTTTAGTCCAGGGTTATGTTCATTACCTCTAGTCCAGGGTTATGTTCATTACCTCTAGTCCAGGGTTATGTTCATTAGGTGACGATACCTGAGCTTATCCAGAACATTCCATTTTATTTTCAGTTTCAAAGCTTTGTCTCTCATTTATTCTTACTGAACACAGTCATATTTTTTCTGACTCCGAGAGAGAGAGCTTGGTTCTTGTCTTCTTCAGGTCTCTCCTCCACCATTCCTCCATCTTTTCTTCCCCAGATCTCTCCTCCTCCATCCCCTCTTCCCCAGATCTCTCCTCCTCCATCCCCTCTTCCCCAGATCTCTCCTCCTTCATCCCTCTTTCCTCAGGTTGACCAGTCTCTACACATGGCTGGTCTGGGCATGCTCTGTTGTGTTTGGCATTCAGACTGAAGAGACAGCTAAAGGCCTGATCACTGAGGCTTGACCGGCTTTAATCAGCTGAGGACATGCACACTCCACACCCTCACACACACACACTGCTCTCCCCAGTGTGATGCATGTACTGAGGAACTAACTGCATCCTTGGGTCGTACTTGTTTTCCGGCTGGTGGAGACAAAAGGAAAGGTCTCTCCTCTCGTTTATTCTGTGATCTGTCCCTTCCGCCACAATTCAGCGTGACGGTGACATTTTCCCCCGCCTGCTGATTGGACAGAGTGGGGTGTGTGATACCACCACACTGTCACACGGAGAGATGCGTCCTCTCACTGTGGAGGTCATCATGTCTTTCTCTTTCTCCCTCTCTCCCATGGCTCCACCTCACTGCCTACGTTCTTTTCACACAGAGATCCCAGTGGAGCGTTACCTACAGACCTAATTTTAAGATTTAGGAGACAAACAATGCAACCAGCACACTTCTCACAGCAAGGACAAGGACACACACACACACATATCTCAAACTGCAGTGAGTTGGAAGTGGGGTTTGACATTGTCAGCTGAGGGATACAGTACTGTAGAATGTTACTTCTGCTCTCAGCTCTCCATCTGAAACCCTGCTGCATATTCTGATTAATGGTTGTTGAAGCGCCAACCTAAAACGGACATCGCTAAGCAACATTTCCTGCTTGTCGCTTACCTCAACATTTCTCTACAAACCAGACATCCACATCCACGTTCCAGAAACACAGGCAACACACAGCAGCCACACAGGCCTCACAGGGGCAATACAGGCAGAGGAGGATTCACATGCCCTGCAGCCTCAATGGACTACTAATTAATAAGAGTTCTGTCAGAAATCACACAGCAGACAATCAGAGCTACAGAGGCCTCCCTTGTCTCCCCCTTACCTCCCCCTGTCTCCCACTTACTTCCCCTGTGTTTATCAGATAGAGCCGGTCTCCCCCTGTTCTGGGTGAGTGTGAGGTTGTGTCCTGCTGTCATAGCTACAACACTCTCATCCATCTCTGTCACCCCCCCTCTACCCTGCGCCCCACCCAGGACTGGGGGTCCCCCCCAAACAAACACCCCTACATTTCAATCTTGAACCCCTCCATCCCTCTCCTTCTACCCTCTACTCCCCCCATCCAGCCTTCTCCTTCTCCCCCCTCCATCAACCCTCTCCTGTGTTGGGGCTGCATTCCTTGCCTGTGGTTAGCAGCTTTGAAGTCAGCAGCACCAGAGCAGCCGAGCCTGCAGTAGAGAGGTAGAACTTGGCCCACTGTCCAGAACCAAGCCCAGCCCCAAGCCCAGCCCCAAGCCAAGCCCCAATCCCAGCCCCAAGCCCAGCCCCAAGCCCAGCCCCAATCCCAGCACCAAGCCCAGCCCCAAGCCCCAGCCCCAAGCCCAACCCAGCACCAAGCCCAGCCCCAGCCCCAAGCCCAGCCCCAAGCCCATCCCCAGCCCCAAGCCCAGCCCCAAGCCAAGCCCCAATCCCAGCCCCAAGCCCAGCCCCAAGCCCAGCCCCAATCCCAGCACCAAGCCCAGCCCCAAGCCCAGCGCCAGCCCCAAGCCCAGCACCAAGCCCAGCACCAAGCCCAGCCCCAAACCCAGCACCAAGCCCAGCACCAAGCCCAGCACCAAGCCCTGTCAGCCTCCTCTGGAAGATCAGCTGATAAAAGATCAGTTGGAAAGCTAACAGGCTTTGGAGAAGTGAATAGGCGCTCCTGTGGTTTACGGGGCCCATGCAGGATCTGGAGACAGACAGCACTGGGGCAGGGGGCCAGGAGCCCTCACACACACGCTGATGTGGTTTGGAGACGATTGTTCTGTTTTCTCTTCCCAGTGGTGTATTCTTGGGTTAGACTGGTTGAATGGAGTCTTTAATAAAATCTCTACGTTTTGGATCTGAACTCTGTGTTATGTACTGTAGACAGCTTCTCTTTCCCTCTGGAGCCCCCCAGCCACTGCAGACTGGAGACAGTGTTGTTGCTGTGGGCTGCAAATGCTTTAATTAGTTTGCTTCAGTAGAATGGGGTTGAGAGCATTCTGAAAAGTCAAATATCTCTGGAGGGGTTTTTATATTCCTCTGTGCCTGTTGTTTATTTTCTGTGTTTTTGGCCTACGTGCCATCTGCATTCCCCTCAAAAGCACACACACACACACACACACACACACACACACACACACACACACACACACACACACACACACACACACACACACACACACACACACACACACACACACACACACACACACACACACACACACACACAGCAGAATAGATTCAGATTTAGTCTACAGTCACCGAGAGGTATTTATCTGAACTCTGTCTCAAAACAACAGTCAGAGTTGTACATACGTGATGGCTGGAGGATAGTTATCGATCCGACACAGATCAATATCAATCAGTCTACTTTACTTATACCATGGAGAGTTGTCCTGGGGCATCAGACATTGTAGGTTCAAGGTATCCTAACGGTACAGGGCTCAGAGTATACCTAAAGCCTTGCCTGCCAGCTGGTTGTGAGAGAGTATTTGACAGAAGACTTGAACTTGTGGAACCCTGAGCTGTAAAAAACTGCTGCTCTGATCCAGGCTCATGCTGGAGTAATCTAGGTATATTCTGTGTGGTTAGGCCCATGGCAGTAATCTAGGTATATTCTGTGTGGTTAGGCCCATGGCAGTAATCTAGGTATATTCTGTGTGGTTAGGCCCATGGCAGTAATTTAGGTATATTCTGTGTGGTTAGGCCCATGGCAGTAATCTAGGTATATTCTGTGTGGTTAGGCCCATGGGAGTAATCTAGGTATATTCTGTGTGGTTAGGCCCATGGCAGTAATCTAGGTATATTCTGTGTGGTTAGGCCCATGGCAGTAATCTAGGTATATTCTGTGTGGTTAGGCCCATGGCAGTAATCTAGGTATATTCTGTGTGGTTAGGCCCATGGCAGTAATCTAGGTATATTCTGTGTGGTTAGGCCCATGGCAGTAATCTAGGTATATTCTGTGTGGTTAGGCCCATGGCAGTAATCTAGGTATATTCTGTGTGGTTAGGCCCATGGCAGAAATCTATGTATATTCTGTGTGGTTAGGCCCATGGCAGTAATCTAGGTATATTCTGTGTGGTTAGGCCCATGGCAGTAATCTAGGTATATTCTGTGTGGTTAGGCCCATGGCAGTAATCTAGGTATATTCTGTGTGGTTAGGCCCATGGGAGTAATCTAGGTATATTCTGTGTGGTTAGGCCCATGGCAGTAATCTAGGTATATTCTGTGTGGTTAGGCCCATGGCAGTAATCTAGGTATATTCTGTGTGGTTAGGCCCATGGCAGTAATCTAGGTATATTCTGTGTGGTTAGGCCCATGGCAGTAATCTAGGTATATTCTGTGTGGTTAGGCCCATGGCAGTAATCTAGGTATATTCTGTGTGGTTAGGCCCATGGCAGTAATCTAGGTATATTCTGTGTGGTTAGGCCCATGGCAGAAATCTATGTATATTCTGTGTGGTTAGGCCCATGGCAGTAATCTAGGTATATTCTGTGTGGTTAGGCCCATGGCAGTAATCTAGGTATATTCTGTGTGGTTAGGCCCATGGCAGTAATCTAGGTATATTCTGTGTGGTTAGGCCCATGGCAGTAATCTAGGTATATTCTGTGTGGTTAGGCCCATGGCAGTAATCTAGGTATATTCTGTGTGGTTAGGCCCATGGCAATAATCTAGGTATATTCTGTGGGGTTAGGCCCATGGCAGTAATCTAGGTATATTCTGTGTGGTTAGGCCCATGGCAGTAATCTAGGTATATTCTCTGTGTGATCAGGCCCATGGCAGTAATCTAGGTATATTCTGTGTGATCAGGCCCATGACAGTAATCTAGGTATATTCTGTGTGGTTAGGCCCATGGCAGTAATCTAGGTATATTCTGTGTGGTTAGGCCCATGGCAGTAATCTAGGTATATTCTGTGTGATCAGGCCCATTACAGTAATCTAGGTATATTCTGTGTGGTTAGGCCCATGGCAGTAATCTAAATATATTCTCTGTGTGATCAGGCCCATGACAGAAATCTAGGTATATTCTCTGTGTGATCAGGCCAAAGGTGGAGTAATCTAAGTATATTCTCTGTGTGATTAGGCCCATGGTGTAGTAATCTAGGTCCATAGAAACAGTCAAACTGGGGTTTTACGACAGAAACAACCCTGGGTCAGGCACATTCGTGGAGGAGAACCAGTATCCTCGTTACTGGCATGTAGTAACTGGAATGCACGTTCGCACTGCACACACCACACAAGCACATGCACAGGGTGAGACACAGGCTTTCTGATAGCTTCCATGTGGGAGCTGAGCTGACCTCTCTCTAGGAACAATATAATTCCAGGATGAAAGGGCTTTGGTAAACCTGGGAATGGCAGAAGTCCCGGGGGTTAAGCCTTGTGTCTGTGTGTTATTGTATGTGAGAGGGATATTTTCCCTGGCTAAAGTGTCAAACCGTAACCAGTCCAGGTTATATAGGCCAACAAATCCCAAGGACAAACGTCCACTATGCTCCTGACTAGAAAAGCCTTAGTGAAAAGTTATGTTGGCTAAGGAGACCCTGCGAGACTAAACTGAAGGATCCTCAGAATTATAACTGCCTCCAACGGCAAAATGCTCTCTCCAGCTCTGGGCCTGACAGACTGGGTAAATGCCAACCAACACAGAGCCCAGAGGCAGCAGAGGTTAGATGCAAACACACTTACACAAGAAAAGACACCGGGCAGTGAGGGTTAGGGGGAGATGGACCCAGCACTAAACCAGGGTGACAGAGGAGGTTGGAGGCGCTAGCAACAACCACAACACACTCTACTACAAGCACAAACTGAACCACAACACACTCTACTGCAAGCACAAACTGAACCACAACACACTCTACTGCAAACACAAACTGAACCACAACACACTCTACTGCAAACACAAACTGAACCACAACACACACTCTACTGCAAGCACAAACTAAACCACAACACACACTGTACTGCAAACACAAACTGAACCACAACACACTCTACTGCAAACACAAACTGAACCACAACACACACTCTACTGCAAGCACAAACTGAACCACAATACACACTCTACTGCAAACACAAACTGGGCTGAAGTTCAGTCTAGAGAAACTGTATCACTGGTGTTAACATGCCTGTGCTTCTAGAGGTTCTACCACTTATATAACCAGGACCAACAAACACAGTGAGCGAGGGGTCGAGTAGGACTGTGTGCTTGTTGATTGAATGCCACATTTGTTCTATCACTCCCCACCCTCTCGCTAATCGTTTTCCCCTCTGGTCACTCTCTCTCACACAAAGAGAAAGACACACACACACACACCGATTCGGGCAGGCATGTTAGTCTATAATTCCATAGGACCATGAGCTATTGAGCCAGACCTGCATCATTCTGACCGCTACAGACTATTTGGTCATTCCAGACTGCTTCAGTCCACTACTAGACCACCAAAGATCACAGCAGACCACTAACTGTGAGTCCATTACAGTCTATTTCTGACCACTTTAGGCTACGACCAAGATGATACCAGTATGACGATACTCGTTACTAGTATCATGGTGGATTTCACTTTCACTTCTTCAGAAAAACAGCCCTAATGTTGGAAATAAACATCATTATGTTTAGGGGCGGCAGGTAGTGGTTAGAGCGTTGGGCCAGTAACCGAAAGGTTGCTGGATTGAATTCCTGAGCTCACAAGTTAAAAGTCTTTCGTTCTGCCCCTGAACAAGGCAGTTAACCCACTGTTCCCCAGTAGGCCGTCATTGTAAATAAGAATTTGTTCTTAACTGACTTGCCAAGTTAAACAAAGGTAAAATAAAAAAAATATGTTCTCATCCAGAGTCACATTTATTTATTTTCAAGCACACAATATTTTACATACAGCAGGTTTCGTAAGGAACAAAGAATCTGCTTCGCGTTTTCATTGTTGCCATGGAAAGAATATTGTGATACTGGTATCGTCACAGCCCTACTTTAGACCAATTCAGAAACCGCTTCAGTCCACCTCAGCGCTCCTCGGTGAGGATGGAAGAAGCACCAGTAGCTCTATATCTGTGTGTGTGTGTTTACCTATGTTTTCTCAGAGGCAATCAGTAACCCTTTGTGTTTGAGTGGGTGAACCTCCAATGCAACACAAACATGTCAGAGCCTGTATCCTTCAAACTAAAGGCCACGTGTATGAGTAAGGCCAGTGTGAGACCTCTTTGTATGCTCATGTGTGTATTTTCTGTCTTTGTGTCCGCTGTGTTAGGCATGAACTCGACTGAGCTGGCATTCTGAGAGACTCAAACTGCTCAATGCACAGTCACACACACAGACACACACACAGACAGACAGACACACTAGTGCTGAACGATTAACCAACATTTGAATTTTTTGTTTTTTTAACAATTCTTTGACCAAGGTTAGTTCAATTTTATAAATTCCATTTCAGGTTTTTTTCTTTCTCCTCAATGGGCAGTTTCTCTAGAGATGAATCAGATCAAGCCTGAACTGTGAGATATAGTCGGAGCTGTATTTTCCAACAGGCCAATATACTACATAGTGTAGTGCAGAAGTGTGTTCATTTACTACTAATCCATTGCGCGCGCCTACTTGTCCAGTCTTTGTGAAGGCTGTGTTCAAGAGCAGCAAAAGGACTGCAGGCGACTGCTGACTGACTAATCTACAAATCACCTTGCATTATAAATAACACTCATAATTTGTAGATCAGTCAGTCACAATTGACCCATGATACATTGTGGTTTTGATCCTCAAGAACACGGCCGGAGAGAGAACTTGCGATTGAGAGGGATAGAAAGCAGTTGCTTCGCAAGGTATCTCTACCTGAAAGTACATGATCTAAAAGATTGATAGTTGGAATTCAGAAGTCATAAAATATGCCTTATTATTTTGAAGAACTACTAAAATAGTGATTTTGTCAGACAGCATAGGCAACAGCTCTATAGAGATGAGATGATGACATGGAATGAAACAAAAACAAATGTAATATACGCAACTGAAATATTTTATTAAAGTAAATTAATGTGAATAAATTATGATTAATAAGTGATAAGCAGTAACGGGCAGTCACTACTAGGGCTGTTACGGTGACCGTATTACCGCCACACCGATGGTCACGAGTCATGAACGCAGTCAAATTCCACGTGACCATTTAGTCACAGTAATTAGGCTTCTCAAAGCTCTAATGCTGCTGCTGGTCATTAGTAGCCTCCCAAACTTGCTAACTGCCTGGTACTCAGTACTCTATTTTCCCTCTAATCCCTTTGGCATCAATGCAAATGTAATTGAAAATCTAATCAAACACTTCATGAGAGCCCATGAGCTCATGTTGCACAACATTTGTAACGATACTCTAAATCCTCCTCCTCCGACGAGGAGAGGAGAGAGGGATCTGAAGACCAATGTGCAGCGAGGTATGATGACATGATTTATTTAAGACACGACAAAACAACAAACACGACGTAGACAGAAAACGAACTATACTTGAATAAACTACAAAACAAATAAACGATGAAAACAGACCTGGACACGAACTTACATATAACTTGAAGAACGCACGAACAGGTACACGACTACAAACAAACGCTACAGTCCCGTGTGGCACGAACATACATACAGACACAGGAGACAACCACCCACAAACAAAGAGTGTGAAAACACCTACCTTAATATGGCTCTCAATCAGAGGAAATGAAAACCACCTGCCTCTAATTGAGAGCCATATCAGGTCACCCTTAAACCAACATAGAAACAGAAAACATAGACTGCCCACCCAAACTCACGTCCTGACCAGCTAACACATACACAAACTAACAGAAAACAGGTCAGGAACGTGACATAACCCCCCCCTCAAGGTGCGTACTCCGAACGCACCACCAAAAGTCTAGGGGAGGGTCTGGGTGGGCATCTGACCACGGTGGTGGCTCCGGCTCCGGACGCTGTCCCAATCCCACCATAATAAATCCCCGCTTCTGTGTCTTCCTCAAGGTGGCGACCCTCGCCACCGACCTTGGACTGGGAACCCTAGACATGGGTCCCGCTGGATTTAGGGGCCGCCCCGGACTGAGGGACGGCAGCTCCGGACTGAGGGACAACACCGGACTGGCTGGCGGATCCTGGCTGGCTGGCTCTGGCGGATCCTGGCTGGATGACGGCTCTGGCTGGTCATGGCTCGCTGACGGCTCTGAAGGCTGGTCCTGGCTGGACGGCTCTGAAGGCTGGTCCTGGCTGGACGGCTCTGAAGGCTGATCCGGTCTGGCGGAAGGCTCTGAAGGCTGATCCGGTCTGGCGGAAGGCTCTGGCTGATCCGGTCTGGCGGAAGGCTCTGGCTGATCCGGTCTGGCGGAAGGCTCTGGCTGATCCGGTCTGGCGGAAGGCTCTGGCTGATCCGGTCTGGCGGAAGGCTCTGGCTGATCCGGTCTGGCGGAAGGCTCTGGCAGCTCCTGTCTGGCGGACGGCTCTAGCGGCTCCTGTCTGGCGGACGGCTCTGTAGGCTCCTGGCAGACGGGCGGCTTTGCAGGCTCATGGCAGACGGGCAGCTTTGCAGGCTCATGGCAGACGGGCAGCTTTGCAGGCTCATGGCAGACGGGCAGCTTTGCAGGCTCATGGCAGACGGGCAGCTTTGCAGGCTCATGGCAGACGGGCAGTTCAGGCGCCGCTGGGCAGACGGGCAGTTCAGGCGACGCTGGGCAGACGGGCAGCTCAGGCACCGCTGGGCAGACGGGCACACCTGTAGGGAGGAGACGGAGAGACAGCCTGGTGCGTGGGGCTGCCACAGGACCCACCAGGCTGGAGAGACCTACAGGAGGCTTGATGTTAAAAGGCACCTGAAGGACCGGGCTGTGGGGGAGCACTGGAGCTCTGGTGCGCAGCCTTGGCACCACTCCCCCAGGCTGGCATACTACTCCAGCCCGTACCCTCCAGAGTGCAGGCACAGGTTGAACCGGGCTGTGGATGAGCACTGGAGATCTAGTGCCTACTACGCGCACTTCTCCCTTAGGCTCCACTCCCACATTTGCCCGGTACGAGCGGAGCGTAGGCATAGGACGCACTGCACCCTCCCAGCGCCCCGGAGACACAGCACGCAGAGCCGGCGCAGGATACCCTGGACCGAAACTGCGTACCGGAGACCAGACGCGCTGAGCAGGCACAATACGCCCCGGCTGGATGCCCACACTCACTTGACACTTTCGGGGGGCTGCCCTATAGCGCACCAGGCTATGGGCACGCACTGGCGACACCGTGCGCTTAACCGCATAACACGGTGCCTGACCAGTGACGCGTTGCTTATAATAAGCACGAGGAGTGCGCTCAGGTCTGCTACCTGGCTTAGCCACACTCCTCTCTAGCCCCCCCCAAAAAAAATTCTGGGGTTGCCTCTCGTACCTGTCCCGCTGCCGTGCTGCCTCCTCATATCGCCGCCGCTCAGCACTCGCTTCCTCCAGCTCAGCTTTGGGGCGGCGATACTCCCCAGCCTGTGCCCAGGGTCCTTCTCCATTCAAGATCTCCTCCCATGTCCATGAATCCTGGGATTTCTGCGGTTGCTTTCGCTGCCTTTTTCCCCGCTGCTTGGTTCTGGTAATTTGGTGGGTGGTTCTGTAACGATACTCTAAATCCTCCTCCTCCTCAGACGAGGAGAGGAGAGAGGGATCTGAAGACCAATGTGCAGCGAGGTATGATGACATGATTTATTTAAGACACGACAAAACAACAAACACGACGTAGACAGAAAACGAACTATACTTGAATAAACTACAAAACAAATAAACGTTGAAAACAGACCTGGACACGAACTTACATATAACTTGAAGAACGCACGAACAGGTACACGACTACAAACAAACGCTACAGTCCCGTGTGGCACGAACATACATACAGACACAGGAGACAACCACCCACAAACAAACAGTGTGAAAACACCTACCTTA
>NC_074687.1:18350762-18500762 GCF_029448725.1 Salvelinus fontinalis
CTATAGCACCGGATAAGTGTGGCAGTTAAATACAACACCCCACATACTCTGGTACAGACCATTTGGTACAGAACATCGTTATGTGTTGAACACGGAATAGGGTATAGCTCAGTTTGTTGTTTGGAAAGTTTTCTATTGAAAAAGTTTGGTTACTAGCTACCTTTTTGGATCCCACGATACGGTTAGCATCAGTTGCTGGGACTGCTTTATCTGTCTAGGGACAACTAAAACTTGAAAAGCTGCATAGCAGCCTGAACACAGCCCGCAAAGTGGCTAGCACTTGTGGGCTGGGACAGCGGATTGTCACAGGCTTGTTTCTGTCTAATTCCCTGCTAAATGTTGCCATGTCTGGAACTGCGTGGAGTACCAGCGTTAGCCTACGTTGCTACCATGGCATCCAAAACCAAACGTGGGAGTCATGGACAGTGTTTCTCTATTTCTCTATCACGGGTGAAGGTTCTTGTAAATAAACAAAAAGGGTTCTACAAGCAGTTGTTATAACAGGAAAATAGCTTCTAGAGCTTTGTCCAAATACTGATGGACTCAACTAACAAAAGAATGGTCTGCAGTTCTCCCAAGGAGATGTGGATGTCCTGAATATGACTACAAACTGTAAGTTCTCTTGAGATGATGACAGCACTGTCTGTGGATCATTATTAACAATGTCTGGCAAAACAGACTAGAGGGACAGTCCAGGAGGAATAACATTGTTGTGGATGGCAAACCAGAGCACTGAGCACTGAGCCGAGTCTGAGGAGAAGGTAAGAAAAAGTATCAGTGAAAAGCTGCAGATGGATCATATGAAGATTGAGGTGGAGCGTGCCCACAGGTCTGAAAAACCTGTAACCAGCCCAGGAGACAGACCCAGGCCTATAGTGGTCAAGTTCCTGATGTTTAAGGACAGAATGGCTGTTCTGGAGAGAGCCAAGAACTTTAGAGGAACCAATATATTCCACAATGAGGACTTCTCTGAGTCTGTGCACCAGAGGCAGAAATAACTTAACCCAGCTATGAAAGCTGCTAGAGAGTACGGGAACATTGCTTACATCCACTACGACAGGCTCATTGTCCACCCTCCTTCCCAAAAGCCTGAGAGGAATGAGAGAACCAAGCCTCAGGGCCAGTAGCTTCAGCCCCACATTACACACACATTTTGTATTGATCACATATTCACTAATGCTGCAGAGCTTATAGTGAGTCACCATAACATTGCGGCAATAACAAGGAAAGCCAAAGTGCCAAAGGTTGGGCCTAAAGTAAGTTATAAGAGATCTTACAAAATGTTTTCTCAGGATTTTTTTGTTGAAGATGTAAAAAATGTATGTTGGTCTGATGTGCATGAGGAAGTGAATCCAGATGCAACACCGGAAGTATTTGTACAATTATTCATACAAATGGTTGACTAGCATGCAACTGTGAGACCCATTAGAGCCCCCTGGATTAATGATGAATTGACAAATGTTATGGTTCAAAGGAATGATGCAGTGGAGGTGGTTAACAAGCAAGGGTTCTCAGCTGATTGGTTGACATACTTTAAATTGAGAAATGTTGTGACTAAACTTAACAAAAAGAAGAATAAATGATTTTACCAAACAAAGACAACTGACATAAAACATAATGGGAAAAGCCTTTGGGTACTTTAAATGATATCATGGGCAGAAAAATCCCAAGTTGATGGGTCATTTATAATCAAACCTTTCTATATGCTCAATCCTTTCAATGACTATTTCACTAGTAAAGTGGAAAAACTCAGAAGTGAAATGTCAACATTGAACAATGAACCATCATATTTTTGTATAAATGATCTAATAATGAAAGAGAAGAATTGCTGTTTTGAATTTGGTCAAGTTAGTGTGGGAGAGTTGTAAAAACTATTGTTATCTATCAATAATGATAAGCCACCAGGTATAGACAACCTTGATGGGAAACTATTGAGAATGGTAGTAGACTGTATTGCCACCCCTATTTGCTATATCTTTAACCAAAGCCTAAAGGAGTGTGTGTCCACAGGCATGGAAGGAAGCTGAAGTCATTCCACTGCCTAAAAATAGTAAAGCACCCTTTGCTCTAACAGCCGCCTAATCAGTTGGCTGCCTGTTCTTAGTAAACTGATAGATAGGATTGTGCTTGACCAAATACAATGCTATTTTTCAGAGAACAAGTTAACTAATTACTTTCAGCATGCATCTAGAGAAGGGAACTCAACTTGTACTGCACTGACTCAGATGACTGATGATTGGTTAAAATAAATGGATAATACGATGATATTTGTAGCTGTATTGTTAGATTTTAGTGCAGCTTTTGATGTTATTGATCATAAATTGTTATTGAAGAAACTCACTTGCTATGGCTTTACATCACCTGCTATCACATGGTTGGAGAGTTATTTATCCAATAGAACCCAGAGAGTGTTCTTCAATGGAAGCTTCCCTAACATCAGATATGTACATTGCTGTGTCCCTCAGAGCGGTTACCTTGGGTGTTACTCTTCTATATTTTGTACAAATAATTTGTCACTGGTCTTACACAAAGCTAGAATGACTATGCATGCGGACTACACGTCAGCACCCAAAGCCAGAGAGTTCACTGAAATTCTAAATAATGAGTTACAGTCAGGATCAGAATGGATGATTAATAATAAACTGATCTTAAATACATCTAAACCTAGGTAAAATATTGGATGGTCAATTGTCATGGGCAAGTCATATTGACAAAGTTGCTGTGAAGATGGGGAGGGGTATGTCTGTTCTAAAACGATGACACAAAAATCAACTGTACTAGTTGTTCAGGCGCTGGTCTTGTCCCATCTTGATTACTGTCTGGTAATATGGCCAAGGGCGGCAAAGAAAGACCTAGCAAATCTGCAGCTGTCTCAAAACAGAGCAGCATACCTTTAACTGCACATGCCGAACTAACATCAACAACATGAATGCCAGTCTTTCCTGGTTGAGGATTGACAAGAGATTAACTGCTTCTCCTAGTTTGTATGATAAATATTATTGTGACAAAGATTCCAGAGTGTCTGCATAATCAAATAACATTAAACTCAGACACCCATATATACCCCACAAGACATGCCACCAGGGGTCTCTTCAGACACCTAGACATACCCCACAAGAAATGCCACCAGGGGTCTTTTCAGACACCTATACATACCCCACAAGACATGCCACCAGGGGTTTCTTCACAGTCCCCAAGTCCGAAACGAATTCACGGAAATTCACAGTTTTAAACAGAGCAATGATCGCATGGACATCTCCAATTACCCAAGCAAACAGCTAAATTACCTTTAAAAAACAACTCATGGAACGGCAGGGTCTATGACACAAACACACACAGACACACACAGACACACATTATTTTTGTATTGTATTTTTTGTAATTTTTTTTGTTACATTGTTTGTATATCATGTATTTTACATTTGTGTGACTTTCCTTGTCTATCAATGTATCAGTGTTTTGTTACTTGTCATGTTTTGTGTTTTTTTGAAGACCCCAGGAAGAGTAGCTGCTGCTTCTGCAAAAGCTAATGGGTATCCTAATAAACAAATAAAATACTCGTTGAGGCCTATACAAACCTACACCGACCAACAAAAAAAGTATAAAATAAAAATATAAACATACACAGGCACGCAGTACACACACCCTGCAAAGACAAATAGAAAATGCTGCGTCACTTCTCAAAGAAAACACATTCCATGAAATATTCAGTGAAGCAAAGTCTTTCTCTACATCTGACTCAGAGTTACAAAAACACACACAGATAGGATAAGTAGTTCTGGAAACCTAAACATATCACGGTGTTAGCGTAGCCACTTTGTTACCCACCGCACGCTACACTGGCCCCTCAACACTCATCTGTCTGTTAACACTGGGGGCCGAGCTGCGCACTGGGCTTCTCGCTGTCGCTGTACACGGGGGCTGTGTATGTGTGTGTGTGTGTGTGTGTGTGTGTGTGTGTGTGTGTGTGTGTGTGTGTGTGTGTGTGTGTGTGTGTGTGTGTGTGTGTGTGTGTGTGTGTGTGTGTGTGTGTGTGTGTGTGTGTGTGTGTGGTTGTGAGTGTGTGTGTGGTTGTGAGTGTGTGTGTGAGTCACAGTGCAGCTGTCATAACCGGCGTAACATAAGCCCTTATTAGACTCCATTAGCCGTCAGTGAAACTAATAAGAGATTGTCAAATACACCCAAACATTCACACTACTCACACTGACAGGAGAGAGAGACAGATACAGAGACAGTGAGAGAGAGACAGAGAGAGAGAGACAGAGAGAGAGAGAGAGAGAGAGAGAGAGACAGAGAGAGACACAGAGAGAGAGAGAGAGAGAGAGAGAGAGAGAGAGAGAGAGAGAGAGACAGAGAGAGAGACAGAGAGAGAGAGACAGAGAGAGAGAGACACAGAGAGAGAGAGACAGATACAGAGACAGTGAGAGAGGGACAGAGAGAGAGAGACAGAGAGAGAGAGAGAGAGAGAGAGAGAGAGAGAGAGAGAGAGAGAGAGAGAGAGAGAGAGAGAGAGAGAGACAGAGAGAGACACAGAGAGAGAGAGAGAGAGACAGAGAGAGAGAGACACAGAGAGAGAGAGACAGAGACAGAGAGAGAGACAGAGAGAGAGACACAGAGAGAGAAAGACAGAGACAGAGAGAGAGACAGAGAGAGCGCGACAGAGACCCAGAGACCGAGAGAGGATGAAAAGTTGCCTCACAATACCATTTGTCTGTCTTTCTTTCACTTGTTTCTCTCCAGAGAACGAGACAGAAAGGAAATGGTCTTCTTTCTTTCTTACCCTTGACACCAGAACTTGACCTGGGAGATTACCTTTGATCTTTAATTCAACATGACTCATTCATCCTTCCACACACTCATCCATAGAATAGTGAATGCACAGAGAGTGGATCAATATCTTCACACAGCGATCAACACAGAAAACATTCCCATCTGAAAATAGAGAAGAGGAGTAGATGGTCTCTTGACTTTCTGAGCTGTAATCATTTCTCTGGGCACAGTGCTCCCATTGGAACAAAAAGTTCCCCTTACACACACCATCTCATCATATCACCATATCTTTGCACACACAATATCATATAACATAATCTTCTCCAGGCCTATTTCCCAGCCCTCCGCCCATGTCAAAACACCCAAAACACCAGCCCAGATCCCTATCATGTCCCAGCCCTCAGCAGCACACACCCATTCCTCTGATATCCCCCTCTCTCCATGGCCTCCAACAGCAGACATACACACAGAAAACTGGTCCTTCCTTCATCCTGATGAGGTGAGAGAGGAGGAGCTCACAGATATAACTACTGTAAGCTGGGCCCTCTACCATACACACAGAACTCCTCACCCAACCCTCATACACACACATACTGGGTTTCTAGTGGTTAGAGCAAAGGCCAGAAATGGCCGACAGGTATGAGGTGTGTGTATCTGTGTAATAGATCAGAACTTTACCACAGCTGAAACAGTGCTTTCAAAACATTACAAGGTACTGTGTACACTCAGAGCCAGTGTTGAGTATCGACTAGGAATGTATATTTCAGCGATGGAGAGGTAGGGAGGTGAAAGGGAGATAAAATAAGAAATAAAAAAGAGAGGGGGGAAGAGAGAGGGGGAGAGGAAACCAGAGGGCAAAATAAAGAAATAAATCCAGAACTAAATATAAGTACAGGGAGTAGTATGACTGTCGTACCTTGGCAGGAGCTCCCTCTCTCCTCATAGCCGACGTTACACAGACACTTCCCTATGGGCACTAGCCACTCTCCCTCTGTACTACAGTACATACGTGGTGGCTCCTGCTCCTTGGAGTGATTGACACACAAGCCCTTCACCTCCACCAATGAATGAGAGTCCATGGGCACCGTGTCAGGGAATGAGGCCAGGTTCCTAACGATGAACGGGCACAGCTTAAAGTACACCCTGACTGACACCAGGGCCACACATGCCCCCACGTCCTGGAACGCCAGGTAGAAGCCCTTCTTGGTAAGAGGCCCCACCTCCCGGACCTCCGTGTTGAGCTTCAGAATGCGGTCCCCCAGGTCCATTTGAGTGAAGCTCTCATCTGCAGCGATGGTGTCGATCTTGGAGAACTGGTGTTCTCTGAAGCGGCTGCCCTGGTCCTCATCCGTCTCCAGGTACAGCAGGTTGAAGGTCTCCTTGCAGGTCCCCAGAACCAGGGGGATGGAGTTACAGTCTCTCAGGGTGAACTTTAGCTCCACGTAGATCTTCTTGGCCGACTGGCGGGGGATCCAGTTGGTCCTCAGCCAGTTGTTCTGACTGTACTCCATCACGTTACACACCTGGAAGGTCCTGATGGGAGTGTAGTGCTCGTCTACTCCGCTGATCTCCTCCCACTGAGAAGAGAGAGATGGAGGGGGGAGGAAAGAAAGGGGGAGAGAGAAAGAATGTCATTCCAATTCTTTATTCTAAACACACCAGGATAATCATACATCATGTAGTTTAGTCTCCCTGTCCCAACGGTTAAACTTTTAATCAAAGCTGTGATGAATAGGGAAACACTTGAACAATGGTTATTATTGTGGCTAAAGTGACACTTATTAAATTGCATGGCTTTAAATGACATTATTCTCCATCAGTCATGAATGGCTGAATGAATGAGTCTCTCCTACACACAGAGGTCTGCTCTGGGTAAGTGGAACTTCATTTTAATGATGAACAGAGTGTGTTTTCTATTACAATAATAGTGATTTACTTGGCAACCAACAGCATTCATAATGTCTCTTATTTTAACTGTCCCCCATTTCTCTTGCTCTGTCAACATCATCCTTTCTCCACACTCCCTCTCTCTCTCTGATTGCAGCTGTTGTAGCCAGGTATTATTTTCACACACATCTTCTACATATGGAAGTCTCTTTCCAGCATTAGAGGGGATTCTTTGTCGTCCTTCCACAGACTTTTAGCAAGGGTACGAACAAGGGTACAAACAAACCTCTCTCTCTCACTTTGAAAGGAGATGACTGTTGGATCTAGGGAACAGGGTTTATACTATTACGAGTTCATGTGTCTTCATGTAGAGCGATATGATGCACATTGAAATATACACTGCTCAAAAAAATAAAGGGAACACTTAAACAACACAATGTAACTCCAAGTCAATCACACTTCTGTGAAATCAAACTGTCCACCTAGGAAGCAACACTGATTGACAATAAATTTCACATGCTGTTGTGCAAATGGAATAGACAAAAGGTGGAAATTATAGGCAATTAGCAAGACACCCCCAATAAAGGAATGGTTCTGCAGGTGGTGACCACAGACCACTTCTCAGTTCCTATGCTTCCTGGCTGATGTTTTGGTCACTTTTGAATGCTGGCGGTGCTTTCACTCTAGTGGTAGCATGAGACAGAGTCTACAACCCACACAAGTGGCTCAGGTAGTGCAGCTCATCCAGGATGGCACATCAATGCGAGATGTGGCAAAAAGGTTTGCTGTGTCTGTCAGCGTAGTATCCAGAGCATGGAGGCGCTACCAGGAGACAGGCCAGTACATCAGGAGACGTGGAGGAGGCCGTAGGAGGGCAACAACCCAGCAGCAGGACCGCTACCTCAGCCTTTGTGCAAGGAGGTGCACTGCCAGAGCCCTGCAAAATGACCTCCAGCAGGCCACAAATGTGCATGTGTCTGCTCAAACGGTCAGAAACAGACTCCATAAGGGTGGTATGAGGGCCCGACGTCCACAGGTGGGGGTTGTGCTTACAGCCCAACACCGTGCAGGACGTTTGGCATTTGCCAGAGAACACCAAGATTGGGAAATTCGCCGCTGGCGCCCTGTGCTCTTCACAGATGAAAGCAGGTTCACACTGAGCACATGAGCACATGTGACAGACGTGACAGAGTCTGGAGATGCCGTGGAGAACGTTCTGCTGCCTGCAACATCCTACAGCATGACCGGTTTGGCGGTGGGTCAGTCATGGTGTGGGGTGGCATTTCTTTGTTGGGCCGCACAGCCCTCCATGTGCTCGCCAGAGGTAGCCTGACTGCCATTAGGTACCGAGATGAGATCCTCAGACCCCTTGTGAAACCATATGCTGACACATGCACATTTGTGGCCTGCTCAAGGTCATTTTGCAGGGCTCTGGCAGTGCACCTCCTTGCACAAAGGCGGAGGTAGCGGTCCTGCTGCTGGGTTGTTGCCCTCCTACGGCCTCCTCC
Organism: Salvelinus fontinalis; assembly: GCF_029448725.1. NCBI lineage: Eukaryota > Metazoa > Chordata > Actinopteri > Salmoniformes > Salmonidae > Salvelinus > Salvelinus fontinalis. Next base: position 18,358,928 of record NC_074687.1, read on the forward strand.
ACGTCTCCTGATGTACTGGCCTGTCTCCTGGTAGCGCCTCCATGCTCTGGACACTACGCTGACAGACACAGCAAACCTTTTTGCCACAGCTCGCATTGATGTGCCATCCTGGATGAACTGCACTACCTGAGCCACTTGTGTGGGTTGTAGACTCTGTCTCATGCTACCACTAGAGTGAAAGCACCGCAAGCATTCAAAAGTGACCAAAACATCAGCCAGGAAGCATAGGAACTGAGAAGTGGTCTGTGGTCACCACCTGCAGAACCATTCCTTTATTGGGGGTGTCTTGCTAATTCCCTATAATTTCCACCTTTTGTCTATTCCATTTGCACAACAGCATGCGAAATATATTGTCTATCAGTGTTGCTTCCTAAGTGGACAGTTTGATTTCACAGAAGTGTGATTGACTTGGAGTTACATTGTGTTGTTTAAGTGTTCCCTTTATTTTTTTGAGCAGTGTATAAAATGTAATTGTTAGTGCTGGCTCGTTCCACTAATGCTGTCTTTGTATAAGTTCTCTGTGATCCACAAACACTGGAAGAGGATCCCCCACACACACAGGCTTGCCAGCGCGGTTAGAGAGGGGCAGTGGAAGCAGAGGTTAGAAATGAAACCCAGGTGTGAGCTCAGAGTAACTGAGATATGCAATGTGTGTGTGTGTGTGTGTGTGTGTGTGTGTGTGTGTGTGTGTGTGTGTGTGTGTGTGTGTGTGTGTGTGTGTGTGTGTGTGTGTGTGTGTGTGTGTGTGTGTGTGTGTGTGTGTGTGTGTGTGTGTGTGTGTGTGTGTGTGTGTGTGTGTGTGTGTGCGTGCGTGCGTGCGTGTGTACCATCCCATTCCAGAGAATGACTGTGCTTTAAACCACTGCTGACAAAACAAATGAAAGTTATTCTACGATGTGCAGATCATACACTGCAGAATAACATATTGCATGGACCATCCCCTGCCATACATGACATCATTATGACAAACTTCACCTTTCCCTCGCTCCTTTCCACTATTCCTGTCTCCTTTTTACTTTCTCCCTCTCTTTCTCCCTCTCTTTCTCCCTCTCTTTCTGCATGTCTTTGACACACACACACACACATGCACAGCATGAGACGTCATCTCTCAACTGTACAGCCTCTCGATCCTCTCTAGCTGTGATGATGACATTGGGCTTGTATAACTATCTCTTTACAGCACTGACACCAACAAGGAGGGGGAGAGGGGATAGAGAGAGGGGGGTTAGAAAAAGGGGGAAAGAGGAGAGAGAGAAATGAAACGGTTGAACCAGCAGTTGGCAAAGCCCTAACACGACTCCCCAGTGTGCACTGGCTATGAAGGCAGGCCAACAAGCATGCTCACACACACACACAAGCTGCCAGCTAGCTGAGTCTCTGGCAGCAGGGTAGTGAGAGAGGAGAGCTGGTGTTTCAGAGAGGGGGATATGTAATAACCTTATAATCCTTCTCCTGATCACGTTACAGTGGAATTACATTAGTTAGAAAAGACTGACATTTCTACAGCCCTGTGGTAGTATCATATACATGACCCCTGTGATTTAGCCTTCACAGACACACACTCACAACACACACTCACAACACACACACACACAGACACACTAACAGACACACACTCACACGTACAAGTGCATCCACTCTCACACACAAGTTTCTCAGTTTCCATACTCGTCCTCTTAATTGAAATGCCTGTGAGGTCAGAATTACAGTTACTGGGTTTCCATTATTAAAGGGAGAGAGTGGGAGGAGGGAAAGAGAGACAAAAGGTCAGAGAGAAAGAGTGTGTGTGCTCCAGAGAGAAACACACAGAGAGAGAGAGAAAGTGACAGATTGACAGACAGAATGTACTCTATCAGGCCAGTGTTAGGCAGTAGTAGGGGTCTAAAACTAGCAACACCACTTTTCTATATGTCAGCACAACTCTCTCACACTAATTGATATAAAACAACATTCAGACCCTACCCCTGAACTCTGACACCTGTCCCCAGGTCACGGGGGTCCACCTAATGATCAGACACTCTTGACCAAGAAGCGGGCTTCCCAGGCCACTTCAAAGGCCTGAGGGACACAGCTTCAGTCCAATGACACATTTAATTTAGTTGTTTCCTTGTTTTCAACCATCTAAGGTATTTTCTGAACATAAAATGGAAACAATGTATATTATTTACAGTTTGAATCAATGTATTCAGGGTTTAGAAATGTAATGGAGCCGGACACCTGATATCGATAGCTGTGACCCAACAGAGAAGGTCAGTGGTGAAACCTGAAGCTTCATTGATCTGACTAATGTCCAATAAGGAGTCCGGTTCAGCTGCTTGATTGAGACAAGTCATTTCTTTACTTATTTTTCACTCTTAATTCTCTCCATTCCCACAGTAACCAGAGAAAAGACAAGTGCAGAGCAGCTTTAGTTTCCTGATCTGGGTCACCATGACAGAAGATTTTCATCACAGTTTTGACCAGAGAAAAGCCATAACACTACCTACCACCCCCCACCCCCCACCCCCCTTTACATCCCCCTACAGTCCCCCTCTATAGCAGGCCCTCTCCAGGCCTCACCATGTGCTAATCTCTCGTTTATGGACAGGCTTTTCTCTTCTCTCCCAGTGCAGCTGGGGGCCTCTCACTCAGTCAGTCAGTCAGTCAGTTAGTCAGTCAGTCAGTTTGTATTTGGGGGAATATGGTGCTATGGTGACTAAGTGAGTTTGGGTATTACAATACATGGAGACTGAGGAGTGGTGGACGCTGGCCAAAAGAGCTGTGCCATTAGGCTCTGGACTGGAGAGTAGTAATGTAGTGTGTCTCTCTGGGATTGGATGAGGCGATGCCAAGAGTGCATAGTGTGTACATGTCTTTGCAGGCCCAGACCTCAAGCTCCCAGCACCATATAGAGTTTCTCATTAGTCCAGACATGATATTCAGTGGGAGATGAGTTCCTCCTCTGGTTCCTCAGACAATGTGGAATATATCTGTAAATTGGTGGGGGTAAATTGTTAGGGATTTCTCCGTCCAAAGATGTGAAACATAGGCCTGCTGAGGGCATCATAATGATGAGGTCGGCCACATCTTAATCTACAATGAGTCATCAACTCCTAATCCACACCAGAGTGACCGTGACACAACCCCACGGCTATGACTGAATTAGAACGAGGCTAGGGTGCACAGTGGGGCTAGGGTGCACAGTGGGGTTAGGGTGCACAGTGGGGTTAGGTGCACAGCGGGGTTAGGGTGCACAGCGGGGTTAGGGTGCACAGTGGGGTTAGGGTGCACAGTGGGGTTAGGGTGCACAGTGGGGTTAGGGTGCACAGTGGGGTTAGGGTGCACAGTGGGGTTAGGGTGCACAGCGGGGTTAGGGTGCACAGTGGGGTTAGGGTGCACAGTGGGGTTAGGGTGCACAGTGGGGTTAGGTGCACAGCGGGGTTAGGGTGCACAGTGGGGTTAGGTGCACAGCGGGGTTAGGGTGCACAGTGGGGTTAGGTGCACAGCGGGGCTAGGGTGCACAGCGGGGTTAGGGTGCACAGCGGGGTTAGGGTGCACAGTGGGGTTAGGGTGCACAGTGGGGTTAGGTGCACAGCGGGGCTAGGGTGCACAGCGGGGTTAGGGTGCACAGTGGGGTTAGGGTGCACAGTGGGGTTAGGGTGCACAGTGGGGCTAGGGTGCTGTTTGTGCTGTAACACCGGAGCACTTTGCTTACAGACCAGGAGCCCATCTGTCACCATCAATGTATGTGTGTGTGTGTGTGTGTGTGTGTGTGTGTGTGTGTGTGTGTGTGTGTGTGTGTGTGTGTGTGTGTGTGTGTGTGTGTGTGTGTGTGTGTGTGTGTGTGTGTGTGTGTGTGTGTGTGTGTGTGTGTGTGTGTGTGTGTGTGTGTGTGTGTGTGTGTGTGTGTGTGTCTGTGTGTCTGTGTGTGTGTGGCCCCATGCCACCGTATTTTGAGAAATCATTTCAGAGGGACTGGCTCTCAGGACAGAATGCTTATCAGCCGCCGTCAGCCAACGACATGAGTAATTACCCATGATTCACCTTGAGGACGTGATCATCAGCACTCTCTCTCTCCCCCTCTCTTTTCATTCAGCGCTCTCTGTCCACCTTCCTCTTCATCCAGCACACTCTCCTTCCCCCTCTCTTTCTCTTCACCCCCCTCTCTCTCACCGTTCAAGACGACAGCAGGCAGTGGTTTCTACAGAGTTATTCAGTAGTGTCTCTACGCACCGTACCTTAGTTCAACCCACTCACTGTATTTTCAATCTGTTCTGAATCTTTCTAACTTTACATAGAGGAATTCCCACTCTCAAAGGTTATGTCAATTACCCAAACCTGGCTTCAAACCCAGTCCAAAATAAGCATGAAACATTAAAAGTCAGTGTTCTGTAAGTGTGTTTGGTTCAACCTTACAAAATAACCTCTAGGTTTTATAGTGCCGGTAGTTAATATATAGCTGGGGGAAACCAGGGCTGGCAGCTCTATAGAACAAATGAGCGGATTACCTTCAGCTCCAGCCAGCCAACACTTAATAAAGTTCAGAGGAGAAATTGGCTGCTGCAGCCCATGAGGCCAGTACTATAATGGGTAGACAAATAAACACAGTAGACCAACACACAAAATCACACACACACACACATACGCAGACTTAGACCGTGGCATTGGTAGAGACACAGGAGGAAGTAGGTAGAATAGGGAAGGGAAGGAAGTCATGCAGTTTTGTGTTTTGATTGTTTTGTTGTACTACTGAGTTAGTAAGGTTTGATCTCTGTGTTGTAATGCTAGGTTAGTTAGGGTTGATCTCTGTGTTGTAATGCTAGGTTAGTAAGGTTTGATCTCTGTGTTGTAAAACTTGGTTAGTAAGGTTTGATCTCTGTGTTGTAATGCTAGGTTAGTTAGGGTTGATCTCTGTGTTGTAATGCTAGGTTAGTAAGGTTTGATCTCTGCGTTGTAATACTAGGTTAGTAAGGTTTGATCTCTGTGTTGTAATGCTAGGTTAGTAAGGTTTGATCTCTGTGTTGTAATACTAGGTTAGTAAGGTTTGATCTCTGTGTTGTAATGCTAGGTTAGTAAGGTTTGATCTCTGTGTTGTAATGCTAGGTTAGTAAGGTTTGATCTCTGTGTTGTAATACTAGGTTAGTTAGGGTTGATCTCTGTGTTGTAATGCTAGGTTAGTAAGGTTTGATCTCTGTGTTGTAAAACTTGGTTAGTAAGGTTTGATCTCTGTGTTGTAATGCTAGGTTAGTTAGGGTTGATCTCTGTGTTGTAATGCTAGGTTAGTAAGGTTTGATCTCTGCGTTGTAATACTAGGTTAGTAAGGTTTGATCTCTGTGTTGTAATGCTAGGTTAGTAAGGTTTGATCTCTGTGTTGTAATACTAGGTTAGTAAGGTTTGATCTCTGTGTTGTAATGCTAGGTTAGTAAGGTTTGATCTCTGTGTTGTAATGCTAGGTTAGTAAGGTTTGATCTCTGTGTTGTAATACTAGGTTAGTAAGGTTTGATCTCTGTGTTGTAATGCTAGGTTAGTAAGGTTTGATCTCTGTGTTGTAAAACTTGGTTAGTAAGGTTTGATCTCTGTGTTGTAATGCTAGGTTAGTGAAGGTTTTATTGTTTTGTTGTAATACTGAGTTAGTAAGGTTTGATCTGTGTTGTAATACTAGGTTAGTAAGGTTTGATCTCTGTGTTGTAATACTAGGTTAGTTAGGGTTGATCTCTGTGTTGTAATACTAGGTTAGTAAGGTTTGATCTCTGTGTTGTAATACTAGGTTAGTTAGGGTTGATCTCTGTGTTGTAATGCTAGGCTAGTAAGGTTTGATCTCTGTGTTGTAATGCTAGGTTAGTAAGGTTTGATCTCTGTGTTGTAATACTAGGTTAGTTAGGGTTGATCTCTGTGTTGTAATACTTGGTTAGTAAGGTTTGATCTCTGTGTTGTAATACTAGGTTAGTTAGGGTTGATCTCTGTGTTGTAATGCTAGGTTAGTAAGGTTTGATCTCTGCGTTGTAATACTAGGTTAGTAAGGTTTGATCTCTGTGTTGTAATGCTAGGTTAGTAAGGTTTGATCTCTGTGTTGTAATGCTAGGTTAGTTAGGGTTGATCTCTGTGTTGTAATGCTAGGTTAGTAAGGTTTGATCTCTGTGTTGTAATGCTAGGTTAGTTAGGGTTGATCTCTGTGTTGTAATGCTAGGTTAGTAAGGTTTGATTCTTTTTTTGTACTCTTGAGTTAGTAAGGTTTGATCTCTGTGTTCTAATGCTAGGTTAGTTAGGGTTGATCTCTGTGTTGTAATATTAGGTTAGTAAGGTTTGATCTCTGTGTTGTAATACTAGGTTAGTAAGGGTTAATCTCTGTGTTGTAATACTAGGTTAGTAAGGTTTGATCTCTGTGTTGTAATACTAGGTTAGTAAGGGTTGATCTCTGTGTTGTAATACTAGGTTAGTAAGGTTTGATCTCTGTGTTGTAATACTAGGTTAGTTAGGGTTGATCTCTGTGTTGTAATGCTAGGTTAGTAAGGTTTGATCTCTGTGTTGTAATGCTAGGTTAGTAAGGTTTTATTGTTTTGTTGTACTCTTGAGTTAGTAAGGTTTGATCTCTGTGTTGTAATACTAGGTTAGTAAGGTTTGATCTCTGTGTTATAATACTAGGTTAGTAAGGTTTGATCTCTGTGTTGTAATACTAGGTTAGTAAGGGTTGATCTCTGTGTTGCAATAAATGTTAGTAAGGTTTGATCTCTGTGTTGTAATACCAGGTTAGTAAGGTTTGATCTCTGTGTTGTAATGCTAGGTTAGTAAGGTTTGATTGCTTTGTTGTACTACTAAGTAGGGCTGGGCGGTATATCGTATTTGACTATATACCGGTATTGATGCACAGACCGGTTTGGGTTTTTACTTTACCTTCTATAACGATATTTGAATGTTTGGTTTCTTAAATGTGATACGCCATGTGTAACGTCCATTTTTATAACTTACACCACTACTTGAGTCATCCCTCTCCGCTCTCTCTCTCCACTTTCCACACAGACATAGCCCCGCCCTTGCCACTCAAGCAGCGCATTTGTTGTTGCTTGACAACGAGACACTTGCGTTCAGTCTGCATGGTGAATGCAGCACATGCAACCATGTTGATGACAACAATGTTTCCTCTTGCTTCTTAATATAAATCCACAAGCAAATTTTCTGTTTCTTACATCTGCAAACAGCTAGTTTGTCTTTTCTTAGCAAGTTTTAGCTAAATTGTGTTAGCCGCTAACGCTAATCACTAGTTAGCAGGCTAGCTAGCTAATAAATGTACTGAGTCAGAAACTGATGGAAATGCAGGAAATAATTTTTGGTTGAAGTTGAATTGAACAGTATAAAACAATCAGAATGGAGAAAGATCCATTGACATCACTGAGAATGTATGTGTTGCCACAGTAGGGTCACTCACTACTCATCAAGCACATGTACAACTTTTACTATTCAAAAACATAAAATACCATCATACTGTCCAAAATATGGAAAAATACTCTGATATGATATTTTGGCCATATCGCCCAGCCGTACTACTAAGTTAATAAGGTTTGATTGCTTTGTTGTACTACGATGCTAGTTAGGGCTTTATTAACATGTGTTGTTGTTCTGTTTTTTCCAACAATCCAAGCCATATTACATAACATATATAACATATATGTTATATGTACATCTATAACCATATTACAAGCTGATCCTCCTCCTCTTTAACAAGACCAAAAAACACAATCTGTCTCCCCATCCACCCATTTGGTGAGCCCATCACATACTTAACCTATGGATAGGTTAATCCCACTTGATTTAGCTCATAGGATTACAGAAAAGAAGATAAGCTTGTATTGTTTGTTCGAAATGACCTAAGCACCATTAAAACCTACAAATCTTCTGACAGGACAGAATGCTAACAGACAGGATAGACTGTAAAGACGTGTGTAAACCATGAGACATGTATCTACGACATGTATCTACTACTCACCCCGTGTGATGGGTAGGAGATCCATCCCAGCTCCCCCTGGCTGGCTTTGGAGTCCAACAGATTCACTGTAGAGAGGAGGAGAATAACAACAGGGATGAGTGTCGGGAAGTGACTATGGGAAAGCAAGTAGTCCTGGCACCACTGTGGACATTTTGAATCACTATCCTTCTGATGTCTAATTAGCCTCATCCTCCTTTCTCTCTAAACCTGGCCTTGGGTCCTCTAGTCAAGAGCCATTACCAGGATAGTATTTACCCAGCTGCTCAATTCTCAGGACTCCTTAGAACACATAGACACACACACCAGGCCTGTTTCCCTCTGAGGACTTCCTAAAGCTAACCAAAACAGAGACAGCCTGCTGCACTGTCCTCCAAAGCAAGAGATGTTCTGGTCTGTGGCGACCTGGAAGGCTGTTGAGTCACTGCTACAGCTGTGTGAACTGTCCCTCCTCTGAGTTGTATAGTACTGATACACATGTACTGTACGGTCAGGAAACCACATATGCTGTTACCAATCTTTGGATCTACAATCCCTGTCAACCTGTAACTCTCATATTCTAAGCTTTATAATGGCTTCTTTAGGTTTTCTGATAATTCATGGGCTCTTACTGTACATATGTACAACATTCATTATTACACTGTAAATATGGAAATTATTATATTATTTCACAAATTCTAGCTTTCAATTAATTCTTTGGTTGTTAATTAATTTAAACTTCTGTCTAACGGTCATCGAGAGCTATGGTTAGATTGTGTGATCTGAATGCTGTGAGTGTTATCAGACATACAGTACATGACCAAAAGTGTGTGGACACCTGCTCGACGAACATCTCATTCAAAAATCATGGGCATTAATATGGAGTTGGTCCCCCCTTTGCTGCTATAACAGCCTCCACTCTTCTGGGAAGGCTTTCCACTAGATGTTAGAACATTGTTGTGGGGACTTGCTTCCATTCAGCCACAAGAGCATTAGTGAGGTCAGGCACTGATGTAGGGGGATTAGGCCTGGCTTGCAGTCACCGTTCCACTTCATCCCAAAGGTGTTCGATGGGGTTGAGGTCAGGCCTATGTGCAGGCCAGTCAAGCTCTTCCACAACGATCTCGACAAACCATTTCTGTATGGACCTCACTTTGTGCACGGAGGCATTGTCATGCTGAAACAGGAAAGGGCCTCCCCCAAACTGTTGCCACAAAGATGGAAGCACAGAATTGTCTAGAATGTCATTGTATACTATAGCGTTAAGATTTCCCTTCACTGGAACTAAGGGGCCCATCCTGAACCATGAAAAACAGCCCGAGAATTATTCCTCCTCCACCAAACTTTATTTTTGTGTGTGTTATCTTTATGTATCTTTTTTTTACACAGGAGCTCAACTTTACAGTTGGCACTATGCATTGGGGCAGGTAGCGTTCTCCTGACATCCGTCAAACACAAATTCGTCCGTCGGACTGCCAGATTGTGTAGCGTGATTGAACGCATTTCCACTGCTCCAGAGTTTAATGGTGGAGAGCTTTACACCACTCTAGCCGACAGTTGGCATTTTGCATTGTGATCTTAGGCTTGTGTGAGGCTGCCTGGCCATGGAAGCCCATTTCATGAAGCTCCCGACGAACAGTTTTTGTGCTAACGTTGCTTCCAGAGGCAGTTTGGAACTCAGTAGTGATTGTTGCAACCAAGGACAGATACTTTTTAAGCGCTTCAGCACTCGTCAGTCCCGTTCTGTGAGCTTGTGTGACTTACCACTTCGCATTTGAGCCGTTGTTGCTCTTAAACATTTCCACTGCACAATAAAAGCACTTACAGTTGACCAGGGCAGCTATAGCAGGGCAGAAATTTGACAAACTGACATGTTGTAAAAGTGGCATCCCATGACGACAGGTGTGGCTGAAATAGAAGGGGTCTCCACAAACTTTTGTATATATAGTGTAGGTGCACCTATGTCGGCTAATACAGCACGGCTTGGAATGCTGCTCTCCCAATCAGCATCCAGAATCCAAACAACCCGTTTTATAACTACTAAGACAGAACGGTATGATAAGAGCTGTTACACAGGGCCTATGGTGGGCTGCAGTGCCGCTAGTGCAACAACAGAGCAGGGAAAAAGCTGATTTAATCTTGATTCAATCTTCCTTCAATATCTGTGTTTTCTAGGGAGGCTGGGATCAGATATGCTGACTAACAAGTGTTTGAGAGGAGAGCGAAGATCTGTGTTTTCTAGGGAGGCTGGGATCAGATATGCTGACTAACAAGTGTTTGAGAGGAGAGCGAAGATCTGTGTTTTCTAGGGAGGCTGGGATCAGATATGCTGACTAACAAGTGTTTGAGAGGAGAGCGAAGATCTGTGTTTTCTAGGGAGGCTGGGATCAGATATGCTGACTAACAAGTGTTTGAGAGGAGAGTGAAGATCTGTGTTTTCTAGGGAGGCTGGGATCAGATATGCTGACTAACAAGTGTTTGAGAGGAGAGTGAAGATCTGTGTCAGTCTCTATGGCAGGGTTCCTCAACTGGCTGTCCGAAGGTGGTTTTATTTGGCGCCCCAAGTTTTCGGGGGGAAAAAATGTTTTACAAACATTGTTGGACATAAAAACAACAGGAAATCTGCTCAAAATTATACTCGTTTTGGAAATCTGTTCCCAGGTATTCCTGCGCATAACAGAGAGACACATCTGATTGTATACAAATATAAGCAAGGTTTGAAATGATTATGTTTTAGTCAAACATTATATCTGTTTGGGCTTCTTGAGGTCTACAAATGAATTATAATTCTGTTCCAGCCCCCGACCATTCACTCAAGAAGAAAATCGGCTGAAGCTAGTTTATGATCCCTGCTCTATGAGGAGTTCTGAACATGCTCCCAATTGGGAGAGGAGGAAATTATATTGATTTTCTACCTCCCTTTCCAGTTTGCACAGGATCGAGGACAGTGCAAAGTGGAGAAGAGAGAGTATAGGAGGGGAGAGGAAAATAAAGATTATTAGCACATTCCAGACTGAAGCCAACAAAATTGAGTCTCACCTAAATTCTAGCCAAACAGGGTCCGCACGCACACACAAACTCCTATTAAAGCTAATAAAGCTATCTGCTGCTGTCAGATTATAGCAGTGCAGCATCCAGCTACATTGGTTCCAATTTACATTTCTCAACGAGCCAGGCCCCATCTCAAATTGAGCCAAGCGAGGGAATTTGAGAGCAGAAAATTAGATGGCTCTATCTGAAGCTGCCTCTCCAGCTGCATGGGCCGGAAATCACCACCAAAGTCCCACACACTCACACAAAGATCCACATGCACACAAACACACACACACAAATACATGCCCAGACACTCACACAGAACACTCACACAGACACTCTCTCGTCAGTGTGACTACCCAGTCAGTCGGCCGTAGTGTGTTTCAGAAAGCACAGACTTTTTATGGTAACTAACAGTAAAGAACAGTATTAATAGCAGTCTTCTGAGTAGACTATTGCTGGTCTCTGGTCTGGGAGCAAACAACATGGGATCAGTCAGGTGAGTCAATACGGGAAAGACAGAGACAGAGTAAAACCACAGGCCTAATAGTTCCATCTGGTGTAGAGAATTAGCTTTTATTGAAGATTTCAGCTCTGCAGCAAGGTGTACACAGGGTTGTAGGCAGACAGAATGCACAGTGAGCAGTGTCTGCAGGAACACATCAATATGATATAGAAATCAGTCTGCCCAGACTGCCACAGAATGTCGGGAACACGCCTGTTATGACTGCTGGTTGTGTATGTGTGTAAGGGTCTGCAGTAGTCTGTCTGTAGCCAGGCACATCTGCAGGTTGTGACTGTGTGTTCAGGGTGAAATGTTCTCCTCCCATCATGAATTATTCACACAGAGTGTCGCTGTGTCTGATGCTGCTGCTGGTTCCCCTCTCAGAGCTCATGCATGCAACTAGCTCACAGTCTCACGTCAGAATTAGACGTGCATCCATGTTTCTCAAACGTCAAATTTCGAAGTTGTTACAAAAGTTATATTTTGAAGTGAAGGTTAGGTATTAACTCTGAATGGTTAAGATAGGCTTAAAACAACTTTATATTGCTGGATTTGAACATGCAACCTTTGGCACAAGAGGCTCTAGGGGCAACAGTGAGCGCTGTCCTGTCTCGACTTCCTCAGGCATGGATGGAAGCCGAATACTGACTTGTATCACGTGTGACGTGCCTGCATACACGCATGTACACACAGTCTGTCTCTCTAATAAACACATACATTGTGAGATATTGGATAACCTATAAACACCGCCTATACATCACCTCCACCACTTTACACTGCTATACCTACAAGTTGACTCATAACCCACAGTCCCCGCGGTTATGTCCGCAGGGTCATTAAATATCGGGGCAGACAGGTTACGGTCATTAAATATTGTGTGGCTGGAGGGCGTAAAGAGCAACAATACCTTTAAAAAAGTAATACATGTATAATTCTCGTGCAATTTAGGCTTCATTGTGGTTTTTCGTTTAGGCTATCTGGTATTAGCGTATAAGCCTAAACTTTAGGGCTTAACTGTAGCTCGCCAAATAGCCTACACAGCCAATCGCCAAATAATGCTTTTGGGAGCTAGCAGAAAAAATGTACGTACCTTTCATTCAATAAGACAAAAGCTGCAAAAGGAGAGTTGAAAATAAAGAGAAGGGAGGGGCCAGAAAAGTAATGTTTGCAAAAGATTTGGTGAAGTGGAAAAATAGGGTAATAGCAGTGCCGGCGATGTTATGTGTGATGTTTGTGAAGCGCTATGCAAAATCGACAGTCACAAGACGGGAGTTCAAATAGGACTATGGCACGTCAAGGGAACTGTAGCCTACTGTTCAGATGGGTTGAATGGAAACTGAAATCTGGACACTGACTGTAGGTCTATAACCTCTCACATAGCCTCAATATTAACTCCTGTAGAATTAAGCATTTATTGCAGTAAAATTATACACCAAAATAAGGCAACAATTGGACTTGGGAACAAGTGTAGAAGTGTAGAAGTGTAGAAATATTATTTATTTATTTATGCATCTTGAGATAATTAAATGCTCAGTTAGATACCATCTGTAGAGGTGCGGTCTTATTAATCATAAAAGCATCATGAAAGCTGATAGTATTTCAACAACTTAAAATATGCATCGAAGCCGAACTGAAATCTTATCAGAAACACGTTGGGTCGTTTTCACAGCTTGCTTTTTCCTTACAACCGGTCAAACGGATGTCATTTGGACATTTTGCACATAAAATCTTTACTTTTTTGCGTTATTGTATTTTTCCCTCAGTCCCTAACTAAACGTATATGCTCTTCGAAAGATGAAAGAAAAAACTTTACCGATGTCAACTAGAATGAAACATCCATTCTATCGACCTATTCCATTATTCTGTTGAGCAAAGGTGTATTTAGTCTTCTAAGGCAACATACGACAAAATAGAAGATACATGTATCTAATTACAGACAAGTTGACAAACAAATATCCTACCAAAATGTCGGAAATTATAAGCAGAAACATATCGAAATCAGGCAAAAAAATCCTGCACCCCGGTCAAAAAATAATCGTTATGCCGTCATTGACTGTAGCCTATAGCGTATTTTCTATATTAGCGGGTAAAGGTTGGGTGCGGACCTCAGATTTTCACTTTATCACATATAGTCGGGCGGATGCGGATGGGTTATTAGCAATTGCGGGCAGATGCGGGTGAACAAACAGCTGATCCGCGCACCACTAACCTACAGGCCTCCCATCCAGCAGATAGGTATATCACACACACGCAGAGAGAGAGAGAGAAAGAGATGGAGCACTATTTTTAAAGCGGGAGCATGTGTAAGCACATTTCCAGACCCCCTGAAAGGTACCATCGCTCACAAACCTCTGCTCCTCCCAGCGGGGCTACTGCCCCGGCCTCTCCGGGCAAGGCCTCCCTGCCACCGGCTAAAAATACCACCGCCTCCCGGCGCCCTGGCAGGGAGAGAAACTACCGCGCGTCACGCAGCCAGACTCACCACTGCCGCCTATTCACACACGCACGCGCTCCCGCACACATAGGCTAAATTTAGGCCTACCAAGCCTTTCTTTCATTTTATGCTGCGCACTCACTGCTCAAAGATAACTTACACTGAGAAAATACACTGATCCGTTGGTGCAAGAATCCCTCTTCAAATCAAGCCAATAGGCCTACAATATCACATACATTCTGGCCAAATTATCCCCCCTAAAATGAACAATCCTAAAAGTGGACGTATTACTTTCTACTCCTGGGGTAGACGAATTGCAATACGAGACACAGTGTCGTAGCTCATCAAAGTTCGCCCATGACTATGGCTTTAGACAAGCACTGCTAAATGGGAGAAACATGTATTTGCTTCTGTAAATATGAGTGTGTATAGCAGGTAGTCTGCCCAGATAAGAGATGAGATATTAAATAAGAGTCACCGCTATAACTCTGTGTTGTGGATTACAGGGACATACAGTATTACGGTAGGGAGTTTATCCATTGTCCTGCTACTAGCCTTAACCAATAGCATGTGGTCCTATAAACATTTGATCAAAGTCATAGCCTATTGAAAACATGAATATATGGTCATGGTGATACAATTCAGTATATAGGTCGCACCATTTCACAGCATTTTTTTCTCTGAACAGCCAATAATTCAATTTGAATTATGAGTCTATATAGGCAGGTCCAAGTTAAGGGGTATTTCACAATTCGTTGTTCTTTATTTTGGTTGATTTTATTTTTGTTTTTTTAAAGAAAAACTACAATTACCTTATGTGGAAGGTGGAAAAAATTGCGTCACCAAGTTTTGGTCCATGACCGAATAGTCTGACCTCGCAGTAGGACTCTGTCCTAGCACACTCCCAATCTAGCATTCATATGGCTTTTAAAATAGCACAATATCCTGCTAAAACTTTAACAATATATTTATCTGCAAAAGCAATATATTTTTCTTATGTCAGTTCAAATTGGTTTTAAGTGCAATGGGTTTTGAAGATCTCACGAGGACCTGATGAAACAACATCAGATAAAACAATAATAATGGGCGGTATAATGATGTGGGGAAAAATATAGCATGGAAGTACTGAGAACAACTTTTCTAAACTTGTCTTGTGTTGCAATAGGCATAAGTTCATCCAAAAGAAAACAATAAAAAAAGATATAGGTATAAGTAAATAAATAAATAAATTAACATTTATAAAGTTGAAGGCCTGGTGGGGAAACATCAGATCCCTAAAATCTATTTTAACATTAAAATGCTGATCATGCGTAGGGCGAAGCATGCGCGTGATGTTGAAACTGTACCTTGCCGAAGTTGTTGAAAGATGTGTTCTTTCATCAAATAAACACAAGAGTAGCTAGAAGTTTGCAATAAAAATAAACAATATATGTTGGCTAATTATTAAGAGTATTGTCATCATCATGATCATTAGGCCTATAATTAATGATAATGATGAATAGCCTGATATTATTGTGTAATTATCGTTAGTATAATTAACCTAATGAACCTCTAAATCTTGAGAGGAAGCATAAAAGGTGACAATCTTAGTTGTCATGTAATAGTTAAGTTTTACATTTCTAAAACGGTCATATTTTCCCCCGCCTTACAACGGGACTATATCACCTGCTTCACAGTTTATTCTGAACATTCACAAAACACACACACACGCGCACGGTCAGGTTGTCCTGAAGCTATCCTATATCACAGTCTATTATTTTAGGGTATGGGTTTTATATAATGCAGCCCAATCAGCCATGCGAGTCGTGGTTCTGCTAAGCCCCAAAGTAGGGCGTTACGGATTGAACAGTGGTTGGACTATTACTATTGTCGATTCACCACTTTGTATGCTCTGAAATGATAGATATGATATTTGGCAACAAAATGCAGTGAATATTTCCAATAGGACGTTATTTTATTTAACTAGGGAAATCAGTTAAGAACAAATTCTTATTTACAATGACGGCCTACACCGGCCAAACCCTAACCCGGACGACGTAGGGTCAATTGTTGATGCATAGCCTATAAACTTAACCTACATTTTGCGGAAAAAAGCTATATAGGCATATCAAATAAGATCAACTTGTATATAGCCACGGCCCCATTTTTTGTTCTGCACTCATAAAAGTAAATACACCAGATATCCATGCTCCATGTTCTCTGAATTTTAAAATCAACGGAGAAAATGTGGCTTTGTGCTAAAAGTTTTCTTTATGAAAGGGACTTATGCAGTGTAGCCTGTAAAGGAAGGGAGGGGGTTCTGATTTAACCGGGCCCCGATGACACGGTGCCTCGAGCACAAAAACAGCATCAAACAGGGAGACGATTCCTCTCTTCCCTCTTCCTCCGCAGAGTGTGCATTTTCTGTTTCTGATAGAAGTATTTTTGATACTTCTATTATTACAGATAGGCTAGAGCGCGTGAGGCTTCACGGTGAGAACGGCTCGATACTGACACTCTCTGGTAGACAGACCGGGTGTTTCGGATGGCCATACATTGCACGAAAGCAGACTTTTATAAACAGGCTACGAAAATAATAGGCAATTAGCAACGGATATATAGCCTATTGTTATTAGATTATTCTACCACCACAGGAGATAATAATAACTTCATGACCAATAAATAAGTGCATAGCCTACATAGCCCTAAACAATAATTAGGCTAACAAAAATAGAACGACTAGGCCTATATTTGACTTGACTATACTGTGTATGTCGACGTCTGGCCTGCCGAAATCGAGCTGTGTGGGCTACTGGAAGTAGTGAGGTGAATACAAGTGTAAAACAGTAAAAGCAGCCAAAAAGCATGTGCTGAAGAATCGAAAATATCCAAGATGAAATAATCCCCTCAAAATGTCAGACGTTTCTAAAAACAAAACACATAAATTGTGTCCGGCCAATCCCAACATGCTGCCCAGAGACCCATAAATATAATTAGGCCTACATCAAATCGAAAAACAAAAGTCACTTGATAATCTCCAAGCTTGGTTTATTAACCGTTTATATAGCCTATGAGTTGGACTACAATATAGGTCTAAAGATGAGACAAGGCGATACGCGCCTCTACCCAGCAGTTTACATGCATGGAGGAATGACTGGTTTGTAGCAATAGTACTTCCTTCCCGTTACAATACATTGATCATCTTAAAGAGCTATGATGTGGATTGAAATCTAGGCATTTTTATTGCCCAAAGACAAAGTTGTGTTATGTGGCCTTAACTTTGACCTCTTGCGCTGGCCCATAGGCCTAATCTGTCTGATATTTGAGCATTATTCGTTGTTCATTTTGATACCATATTCTCAGGACATTTTTTAATATTCAAGCGTTGTCCTTTCCTACAAGAAAAACACAAAAGTGATACTGTGGTCGCTTATGGTATAGCCTTCGTGCTGTAGACGATATGTCCACTCTGTTGCAACAAAGAATAGGCCTATGGGGAAATGCTGTCTAGTCGCTCGCATGTTTTCGGTTGTGTGCCTTCAAGGTCCTAGGCTATTTATTCACGTAAAGTGTTTATAGGCCTATATGTTTACAGTTCAATTATGTTACAATTCATCAGGGAAAATATATTCTATAACATGTTCTCAAATTTGAATTATAATGCCTATAACTAATGCGAAGCCTATTTCCATGTAAAACCAAGTCAATAATAGCATGACAATACATATCTTCATTTTACTGAGCTCACCCTTGATTAGTATTTGGCTTTGTCTCACTATTGACGGTCCAAGTAGGCTACAGGAATTTCTCAAAGTACAATTACAGAGGAGCTTTGCCATTTGAAACTATAGGCCAATCATTTCATAACTGGACCATGTGTGTGCATGCGTATGTGCGGCGCGATAATAAACAACCCATCGAGAGTGCGTGCGTCCGCGGCGCGATAATAAACAACCCGTCGAGATCGGCCTATTCAAGGAAAAGTAGCCAATGGGTTAGATAAGCAATGGAAATATCGAGTGAATGAGTCCTTGCGTACAGCGCGCTATGGGATATCAATCAGGAGAGTGTGCGTGTTCCTTCGAGCACGTCTCCACAAAGTGGGGCATATTTATATAACCCAATAAACTATCCGTATGAATGAATACTAATTCATATGAATAGGCTGCATTTTCTAAATACACATCTATTTAGGCTAATGTGTGATCCGCTTGGGTTAAGAGGAGCGGAGGTCCACTGCCTGCCTCTGGTTCTTTAGTGTGCACTACAGTTCTTGAACTGCCTGCTTCTACTCGGTATTGTTGTCTTGGGACAATAGACTACATGGGAATCTGTGAGTTATAATACCAAACATCAAAATGAACACTTCCGCATCCACGTTTCAAAATGTATTATTATCACTATTTAGAGAATAATGATGGAATACCAATCGTTAATTCCAACCTATAGATGCACGGACACCCCAGTGTTAAATGCCTAAAGCTGATTATCGTGATCCCCCATCCAATACCAGTTTCCATCGATTTACCAGCGGGCCAAAGCTCTTAATGAGAGTTTAAAACGCCACACGGAGTCCGTGCATCAATCCTTCTATTGCATTACATCCATCTTGGATCAAAACACAGAGTGGGTTAAAATAATTACACGATCATTTAAAAATTTGCTAAAATTCCGCCATGACAATTTTTGGACATGGTCTAACATGACATGTCCTGGCTGTCCTGTCCATCCACAGCATCAGTGCTGTTAGAACAACCTTAAATGTCTGGGGTCCAGACTGCAACACGAGCCGCTGCAGCCTAACGCTCTCTCTCTCTCTGGGAGCGAACACATAACCTATCTCCCCTCTCTAACATGGATCTTTACTCTTTCTCTTTTTATGTCAGACACTCTCTCACTCACTCTTACCTTCATTGGACGGGTGGATGATCAAAAGTGCTGGGCAAATAAACGACAAGATGAACAGAAAAATACAAAGTAATAGTGGTTTCGCGCGCGGTTTGCAATCCATGACGGCAGGCAGTTCAGAGGGCAAGACAGCGCGAGGTACATAACTCCGTAAAGCATGCGCCACTGAATGATGTGAGCTCGGTCTTTGGTTCAGACAAGAGGCTCGCGTTCAACTCGGCTCCGGGGCTGATGTCAACTTTGACACCGGAGAATGAGGAGGAGTCTGCGCTCTCTCTGTCTTACTCTCTCACTCGCTCTACTGAACGGAGACTGGCTGGAGCGGGGGCTCTCGTTTTCTGCAGGGTCCTACAGAGCTAAATCGATTTGGTAAAGAGGCACTCAAGTTCACAAGAGGTCATTTTCCCAACAGATTATCAGAAGTAGAAAGCAGCAGTCCAGCAGCATTCCCTCTCCAAGCATTAGCCCCAGGAGTCCAGCAGCATTCCCTCACCAAGCATTAGCCCCAGGAGTCCCGCAGCATTCCCTCTCCAAGCATTAGCCCCAGGAGTCCAGCAGCATTCCCTCTCCAAGCATTAGCCCCAGGAGTCCAGCAGCATTCCCTCTCCAGGCATTAGCCCCAGGAGTCCAGCAGCATTCCCTCTCCAAGCATTAGCCCCAGGAGTCCAGCAGCATTCCCTCTCCAAGCATTAGCCCCAGGAGTCCAGCAGCATTCCCTCTCCAAGCATTAGCCCTAGCAGTCCTGCAGCATTCCTTCTCCAAGCATTAGCCCTAGCAGTCCTGCAGCATTCCTTCTCCAAGCATTAGCCCCAGGAGTCCAGCAGCATTCCTTCTCCAAGCATTAGCCCTAGCAGTCCTGCAGCATTCCTTCTCCAAGCATTAGCCCCAGGAGTCCTGCAGCATTCCCTCTCCAAGCATTAGACCCAGGAGTCTAGCAGCATTCCTTCTCCAAGCATTAGCCCCAGGAGTCCTGCAGCATTCCTTCTCCAAGCATTAGCCCTAGCAGTCCAGCAGCATTCCTTCCCCAAGCATTAGCCATAGCAGTCCTGCAGCATTCCTTCTCCAAGCATTAGCCCCAGGAGTCCAGCAGCATTCCTTCCCCAAGCATTAGCCCTAGCAGTCCTGCAGCATTCCTTCTCCAAGCATTAGCCCCAGTAGTCCACCAGCATTTCCTCTCCAAGCATTAGCCCTAGCAGTCCTGCAGCATTCCTTCTCCAAGCATTAGCCCCAGGAGTCCAGCAGCATTCCTTCTCCAAGCATTAGCCCCAGGAGTCCAGCAGCATTCCTTCTCCAAGCATTAGCCCCAGGAGTCCTGCAGCATTCCTTCTCCAAGCATTAGCCCTAGCAGTCCAGCAGCATTCCTTCTCCGAGCATTAGCCCCAGGAGTCCAGCAGCATTCCTTCTCCAAGCATTAGCCCCAGGAGTCCTGCAGCATTTTCTCTCCAAGCATTAGCCCCAGGAGTCCAGCAGCATTCCTTCTCCAAGCATTAGCCCTAGCAGTCCTGCAGCATTCCTTCTCCAAGCATTAGCCCTAGCAGTCCTGCAGCATTCCTTCTCCAAGCATTAGCCCTAGCAGTCCTGCAGCATTCCTTCTCCAAGCATTAACCCTAGCAGTCCAGCAGCATTCCTTCTCCAAGCATTAGCCCCAGGAGTCCAGCAGCATTCCTTCTCCAAGCATTAGCCCTAGCAGTCCTGCAGCATTCCTTCTCCAAGCATTAGCCCCAGGAGTCCAGCAGCATTCCCTCTCCAAGCATTAGCACCAGGCGTCTAGCAGCATTCCTTCTCCAAGCATTAGCCCCAGGAGTCCTGCAGCATTCCTTCTCCAAGCATTAGCCCTAGCAGTCCAGCAGCATTCCTTCTCCAAGCATTAGCCCTAGCAGTCCTGCAGCATTCTTTCTCCAAGCATTAGCCCCAGGAGTCCAGCAGCATTCCCTCTCCAAGCATTAGCCCTAGCAGTCCTGCAGCATTCCTTCTCCAAGCATTAGCCCCAGGAGTCCAGCAGCATTCCCTCTCCAAGCATTAGCCCTAGCAGTCCTGCAGCATTCCTTCTCCAAGCATTAGCCCCAGGAGTCCAGCAGCATTCCTTCTCCAAGCATTAGCCCCAGGAGTCCTGCAGCATTCCTTCTCCAAGCATTAGCCCTAGCAGTCCAGCAGCATTCCTTCTCCAAGCATTAGCCCCAGGAGTCCAGCAGCATTCCTTCTCCAAGCATTAGCCCCAGGAGTCCTGCAGCATTCCCTCTCCAAGCATTAGCCCTAGGAGTCCAGCAGCATTCCCTCTCGAAGCATTAGCCCCAGGAGTCCTGCAGCATTCCCTCTCGAAGCATAAGCCCTAGGAGTCCAGCAGCATTCCCTCTCGAAGCATTAGTCCCAGGAGTCCAGCAGCATTCCCTCTCGAAGCATTAGCCCCAGGAGTCCAGCAGCATTCCCTCTCCAAGCATTAGCCCTAGCGGTCCTGCAGCGTTCCCTCTCCAAACATTAGCCCTAGCAAAACACACAGCTCCATTCTCAGACTTGACTGATTACAATTTAAATAAAAACAGATTTAGGTATCTTTAAGTACACAAAAATTATAATAAATATATCACTTTTCATATTCTTAAGTCATAATGTTTCCGATAAACTCAAGTAAAAAATTAGAGCAGTGTTTCCTTGTTCTGGCTATAACTAACACATCTGATTTCTCTTAAAGCCTTAGTTGATTAGTTGAATCAGGTAGTTCTGCATGGGCCTTTGAGTCTAGCCCTTTATGCACCCACTTGGGTTCCCAGGATAAGCAAGATTGGGAAACCATGAGTTAGTGAGGCTTTGTTGTCGTGGTGTAGCGTGGTGTAACATGTCCTGCTTGCTGAGGCCCCTGACACACTGATCCACAGTGACAGGACTGCCCCTACTGCTGCCTGCTGTGACGTCACACACCCCGAGAACCCAGCCCAGGATAGCTGCAGGGTGGAGGGAGAGAGAGAGAGGTAGAGGGGGATAAGAGAAAGACAGAATCACTGTTTCAGAGTCAGCATTCGTCAATACAATATTACACAACCCAATCTCCAAATAAAACACCAAACCATGGCCTTACTGCAGCAACAGAATTACACCACGGCTTAATGTTTATATTACGCCATGTGGTGCCATATCATAGCTGTCACAGAATTACGCCATGGCTTGCCGTTTTAATTACTCTATGGGGTGCCATATCTTAGCTCTCACAGAATTACACCATGGCTTGACATTTTAATTACGCTATGTGGTGTTGTATCTTAGCTGCCAGTCAAACTCTGTAAAAGTGACACTAAAACTTAAGTTTAGGTATTAATTCTGAATGGTTCAGGTTTGGGATAGGCTTAAAACAAAAAACGAGTGCCTAGTACTGGGATTGAACAGGACCCTCGGAGCCGGAGTCTGTGGCTTAAAACATACTAAACTCAGCAAGAAAAGAAAGGTCCCTTTTTCAGGACCCTGTCTTTCAAAGATAATTCGTAAAAACCCAAATAACTTCACAGATCTTCATTGTAAAGAGTTGAAACACTGTTTCCCATGCTTGTTCAATGAACCATAAACAATTAATGAACCATAAACAATTAATGAACATGCACCTGTGGAACGGTCGTTAAGGCACTAACAGCTTACAGACGGTAGACAATTAAGGTCACAGTTATGAAAACTTAGGACACTAAAGAGGCCTTTCTACTAACTCTGAAAAACACCAAAAGAAAGATGCCCAGGGTCCCTGCTCATCTTCGTTAACGTGCCTTAGGCATGCTGCAAGGAGACATGGGGACTGCAGATGTGGTCAGGGCAATAAATTGCAATGTCCGCATTGTGAGACGCCTAAGACAGAGCTACACGGAGGCAGGATGGACAGCTGATCGCCCTCGCAGTGGCAGACCACGTGTAACAACACTTGCACAGGATCGGTACATCTGAACATCACACCTGCGGGACAGGTACAGGATGGCAACAACAACTGCCTGAGTTACACCAGGAACGCACAATCCCTCCATCAGTGCTCAGACTGTCCGCAATAGGCTGAGAGAGGTTGGACTGAGGGCTTGTAGGCCTGTTGTAAGGCAGGTCCTCACCAGACATTACCAGCAACAACGTCGCCTATGGTCACAAACACGCCGTCGCTAGATCAGACAGGACTTGCAAAAAGTGCTCTTCTCTGACGAGTCGCGGTTTTGTCTCACCAGGGGTGATGGTCGGATACGCGTTTATCGTCGAAGAAATGAGCGTTACACCGAAGTCTTTACTCTGGAGCGGGATCGATTTGGAGGTGGAGGGTCCGTCATGGTCTGGGGCGGTGTTTCACAGCATCATCAGACTGAGCTTGTTGTCATTGCAGGAAATCTCAACACTGTGCGTTACAGGGAAGACATCCTCCTCCCTCATGTGGTACCCTTCCTGCGGGCTCATCCTGACATGACCCTCCAGCATGACAATGCCACCAGCCATACTGCTCGTTCTGTGCGTGATTTCCTGCAAGACAGGAATGTCAGTGTTCTGTCATGGCCAGCAAAGAGCCCTGATCTCAATCCCATTGAGCACGTCTGGGACCTGTTGGATCGGAGGGTGAAGGCTAGGGCCATTCCCCCCAGAAATGTCCGGGAACTTGCAGGTGCCTTGGTGAGAGTGAGGTAACATCTCATAGCAAGAACTGGCAAATCTGGTGCAGTCCATGAGGAGGAGATGCACTGCAGTACTTAATGCAGCTGGTGGCCACACCAGATACTGACTGTTACTTTTGATTTTGACCCCCCTTTGTTCAGGGACACATTATTCCATTTCTGTTCGTAACATGTCTGTGGAACTTGTTCAGTTTATGTCTCAGTTGTTGAATCTTGTTATGTTCATACAAATATTTGCACATGTTAAGTTTGCTGAAAATAAACGCAGTTGACAGTGAGAGGACATTTCTTTTTTTTGCTGAGTTTAGATGTTAATAGGCGCTTAATTGCCCCTAGTCAACGGTAGCACCTGGCTATTCCATAAGAGAATGGGCTGATGTTATACTGAACAAAAATGTGAAGATCACAGATGTTTTCCATATACACAAAAATATTATCTCAAGTTTTGTGCACAAATTTGTTTACATCCCTGTAAGTGAGCATTTCTCCTTAGCCAAGATAATCCATCCACCTGATAGCATGATCATTACACAGGTGCACCTTGTGATGGGGACATTAAAAGGCAAATCTAAAATGTGCAGTGTTGTCACAACACATTGCCATAGTTGTCTCAAGTTTTGGGAGCATGTAATTCGCATGCTGATTGCAGGAATGTCCACCAGAGCTGTTACCATAAGCCAACTCCAATGTCATTTTAGAGAATTTGGTAGTACGTCCAACCAGCCTCACAACGTGTAACGACGCCAGCCCAGAACCTCTGGTTTCTTCACCTGAGGGATGGTCTGAAACCAGCCACCTGGACAGCTGATGAAAATGTGGGTTTGCACAACTGAATAATTTCTGCACAAACTGTCGGAAACTGTCTCAGGGAAGCTCATCTGTGTGCTCATAGCGCTCACCAAGGTCTTGACCTGAAAGCAGTTCGGCGCCGATGGTCACTGGCACGCTGGAGAAGTGTGCTCTTCACGGATGAACATCTGTTTCAACTGTACCAGGCAGATAGCAGATGGTGTAGTGTGAGCGGTTTGCTGGTGTCAACGTTGTGAACAGAGTGCCCCATGGTGGCGGTGGGGTTATGGTATGAACAGGCATAAGCTACGAACAATGAACACAATTGCATTTTATCGATGGCAATTTGAATGCACAAAAGAGATACCATGATGAGATCCTGAGTCCCATTGTCGTGCCATTCATCCGCCGCCATCACCTCATGTTTCAGCATGATAATGCACGGCCCCATGTTGCAAGGATCTGTACACAAGTCCTGAAAATGTCCCAGTTCTTCCATGGTCTGCATTCTCACCAGACATGTCACCAGTTGAGCAGGTTTGGGATGCTGTGGATCGACGTGTACGACAGCGTGTTCCAGGTGCCGCCAATATCCAGCACAGCCATTGAAGAGGAGTCGGAGAACATTCCACAGACCACAATCAACAGCCTGATCAACTCTATGTGAAGGAGATGTGTCGCGCTGCATGAGGAAAATGTTGGTCACACCAGATACTGACGGGTTTTCTGATCCATGCCACTACTTTTCTTTCAAAGGTATCTGTGACCAACAGATGCATATCTGTATTCCCAGTCATGTGAAATCCATACATTTATTGAAATTGACTGATTTCCCTCTATGACCTGTAACTCAGTAAAATCTTTGAAATTGTTGCATGTTGATTTTAGCCTAGAAATGATTGGTTCAATAGCATAACAATTTGGAGCAATTTCCCCTCCTGTGAGTATTTCATTTATAACTCTCAGGATGTCTATAAATTCAGTGGTTGGCTCTGGGCAAGGTATTAATAGTGTGTGACGTGAGGATTTATTACATGTCCCCTCATCATAAATTACCCTCTACATATCTCTCTAACTCACATATTACACATATCCATAATATGTGAATTTCAGTGAACAGTAGTTGTCAAAAAAAAATGGTGTACAGAGTTTATGTACATTTACTATTGAGTTCAATATGGACTACTCTACCCATGTCAATTATAAATGGTAAAATAATGCTTAATTATTTTTCAATGCATTTTATTGTATCTCTTTCTTTACATTATATTGCAACATTTTAAATGTAGTTTAAATAGTGTGTAATTTAATCAGATTTGTCATAATAGGTTGACACCAATTTATGTTGCAACAAAATCGAATCATGGTAATTTGGATTTAACAAAGTCAAATACATTGATTATTTTGTAATCTAATTATACAAACAGGGAAGGAACATAACGTTTTTTCTGTAATTGTTTTAAACAAAATTAAATAATATTGAATGTTGTCATATAGTTTAAGCTTAAGACTTGAATGAAAGAAAACACATATAGATGTATGTGTTTCCTAAGTGACCTTTAGTACAGGGGATTTGACTGATCTTCCGGCTCACTCCCTCTCTGTGTTTTAGTCTTTACAACTCTGTGAAACTACTGCTAACTGTAATTCATCTGTTTTCTATTGTAGTTGGACTGGAAAGAGAACGAGCTATCATTCCTTTGCTTGGCCTTCCCCTGGATTACAGTAAAATAAAACTGTTTTTCTTTTCAATGAGTGTCAGTCCATTCCTGAACCCCCTCCAATGGAACAAGGCGGTAGCTATGAGGGGAATATTGATTCAGAGCGGCGAATGTAAGTGCTGATGTGGCCTGACGTGCTGCGCTGCAGCTCCTAACGGACAAAACAGATGTGGCTTAATATCAGTTTGGAAGCTGCGGGCAGATTCTTACACGATATATACAAAAGTACTGTATATAATGCCTATACATACACAAAAATATATACTACCATGTTTACGACTGTTTTGGTGCCCTCTTCCTCTCTGTGGCCACCAGTGGTACATTCTTTAGAAACATACTTTAGAACACTGGACAGGCTTCTAGGCCGGCTGGGGAACTATACCCTTTAGGTTGGGTACATGCTCAACACACTCATCATGACAATTATAATGTCCCATAGCCAACGCCACATAGCCAACGCCACATAGCCAACGCCACATAGCCAACGCCACATAGCCAACGCCACAAACTAGAATACTAGTTTAATAAAGTCTCTGTAGAGCACAGTAATTGTACTTTTGGTCATTTTATTGTGCTGGAGTTTCAATTTTAAATGTGATACCGTATCTATAAGATGTGAGGTAATAGAACTTAAGTAGTAGAACATTAAAGGTGCCAGTTGTTCTTCATACCGGTCAGCACCGGCTCACCTTGACCACTGGTTGTAATAGGAGCACAAAGTTGGACGGCATTAGTTATAAACAGTATTAGTGGAATTAGGAGCAGCCAGAAGGAGAGGCAGGGTCGGTTGCTGTCTGAGTTTGTCTCAGTCTCGGCTCTGGGTTTAAGATCGGGATTCTCTGTGACAGGATCGGTCCGGAGCCCAGAAACCCTATAGGGACATTCCTACACCGTTCCTACTCTCTATACCCGACCTGGCTGATATATTCTGTCAGCCTCCTGATCTGATCGTAGGGAGAGAGAGATAAACAGGGAGAGACAGGGAGAAGAAGAGAGAGATGGAAAGAGGAAGAGAGAGAGGGAAAGAGGAAGAGAGAGAGGGAAAGGAAGAGCGAGAGAGGCAGGTCGGGACTGTAGAGTAGAGGACTCCAACGGTGCAAACTGCAGAGAGAGAAAACATGTCTGCCTGCTGATTTGAGCAGAACACACACACACAGCAGCTAAACGGCTTAACAAGGAGGCCAACCATCAGAGCAATTAGAAGGAGGGAAACAACATTTGGTCTTCTTGATGGTGTTGAGGTTTTGTCTCGAGGAGCTTTATCACCACAGCTCCATGTGTGTGTGGCTTATTATAGCGTGTGAAAGTGTCATGAAGAACTTTACATGGTAGAAGTGGAGTGGAATGACGAGACTCGAGAACATCCACATATCTTACTATTGTATTTTTTACTTTTTACCCCCAATTTCGTGATATCCAATTGGTAGTTACAGTTTTGTCCCATCTCTGCAACTCCCGTACGGACTCGGGAGAGGCAAAGGTCGAGAGCCATGAATCCTCCAAAACACAACCCTGCCAAGTCACACTGCTTCTTGAAACACTGCTCACTTAACCCGGAAGCCAGCCGCACCAATGTGTCGGAGGAAACACTGTACAACTGGCGACCGTGTCAATGTTAATGCTCCCGGCCCGCCACAGGAGTCGCTAGAGAGCGATGGGACAAGGACATCCTGGCTGGCCAAATCCTCCCCTAAACCGGACGACACAGGGCCAATGGTACGCCACCTCATGAGTCTCCCGGTCACGGATGGCTGCGACACAGCCCGCGATAAAACCTGGGTCTGTAGTGACGCCTCAAGCACTGCGATGCAGTGCCTTTGACCGCTGCACCACTTGGGAGGCCAAACATCCACATATCTGGCTGTGTATCCCTGATTCAATGATTCACTCGGGAGGCCAAACATCCACATATCTGGCTGTGTATCCCTGATTCAATGATTCACTCGGGAGGCCAAACATCCACATATCTGGCTGTGTATCTCTCATTAAATGTATTATTGTCACAGCCGTCGAGTGAAGTGTACCAAAGTGCAGCGTGGTGAGCGTACATTTTCCTTTTATTTAAAATGTCGCCAACAAAACACCAAACGAAAGAAACAACCGTGAAGCTTACAGGGCATTAGTGCCACAAACAAAGTAACATATAATATAATTTCATGAAATCACAAGTCCAATACAGCAAATGAAAGATAAACATCTTGTGAATCCAGCCAATATTTCCGATTTTTTAAGTGCTTTACAGCGAAAACACAATATATATTTATATTAGCTCACCACAATAGCCAAACACACAATGCCATGTTTCCACCGCAAAGGTAGCTTTCACAAACCCACAAATAGAGATAAAATGAATCACTAACCTTTCAACAACTTCATCAGATGACAGTCTTATAACATCATGTTATACAATACATTTACGTTTTGTTCGAAAATGTGCATATTTATAGCTACAAATCCTGGTTTTACATTGTGAATACGTCGCCATAATGCACCAAATTGTCCGGAGAAATTTTGGACAGTCACGTAATCTAACCAAAAAACTCATCATAAACTTTACTAAAAAATACATGTTGTACAGCAAATGAAAGATACACTGGTTCTTAATGCAACCTCTGTGTTAGATTTTAAAAAATTACTTTAGTACAAAGTACAGCATGCAATATTGTGAGACAGCGCCCACCAATTCTCCGCCTTGTTGGAGCCAACATATACCACAAAAATATGAAATAACATCATAAATATTTTCTTACCTTTGATGATCTTCCATCAGAATGTAGTGCAAGGAGTCCTAGTTCCACAATAAATTGTTGTTTTGTTTTAGAATGTCCATTTCTTCTGTCGAATTAGCAACTTTGGCTAGCCATGTGGAGCGCACATGTCCAAGAACTCTTGGCGCATGGAACGAAAAATTCTAAAATTCACAATAAACATCGAATAAACTGGTCAAACTTGGTTGAAAGTCCATCTTAATGATGTTTTTCTCATATGTATCCAATAACGTCCGAGCCGGAGCATTTCGTCGTGTATACCTAGCGCATTTCAGAAGACAATGTGAGGTTCATTGGTGCACAGTTGAGTACTGCCAATAGGGTGGACCTGTCACTCCAAAAGCTCTCATTCGGTTTTACATCAAGCTAGACACCCCATTCAACATTCTACTGCCTGTTGACATCTAGTGGAAGGCGTATGAAGTGCATACAGATCCATAAATATAAGGCAATTGAATAGGCAAGCCCTGACACAGAGCCCCACTTTCAGAATTTTCACTTCCTGTTCGGAAGTTTGCTGCCAAATTAGTTCTGTTTTACTCACAGATTTAATTCAAACAGTTTTCGAAACTTCAGAGTGGTTTCTATCCAATAGTAATAATAATATGCATATTGTATGATCTAGAACAGAGTACGAGGACGTTTAATTTGGGCACGATTTTTCCCCAAAGTGAAAACAGCGCCCCCTGTTAAGAATAAGTTTTAACTACTCACAATGAAAGGAGGGAAAAAGGGATACCTAAGTATGGTTCCCAATCAGAGACAACGATAGACAGCTGTCCCGGATTGAGAACCATACCCGGCCAAAACACTGAAATAAAGGAACATAGAAAACAAAACATAGAATGCCCACCCCAAATCACACCCTGACCAAACCAAATAGAGACATAAAAAGGCTCTCTAAGGTCAGGGCGTGACAATTATGATGGTATAGATGGTGTCACGAATCCCGCTTCCTGTGTCTGTTTTTGCCTGTGTTCTGTCCTGGAGTGTTTTTCCGGTGTCCTGGAACGCACCCTGTCTGGTTGCCGGGCGACGTAGCTAGTTGGGAGATCTCTGATTACCCGCACCTGTATCCCATCAGCTATCTGCACACCTGGTCCTGATCATCACCCCTCCACTTCATAAGCTCTGACCTGACATCCATTCCCTGCCGGATCGTTAGCCATGAACAGTATGTTGTGCCAGCGTATCAGCCTCCAGTTTGATAGAGTTTGTTTTGTTGTTTTGTACGTCTTGCTTGCCTTGAACTTACCTCCGTTTGTTCTGTCTACAGTCATTCACCCGGAACACTCACCCCATCCCTGCCTGGTCGTCGGTGGATTCTGTTACTCCCTTGGATCTGCCTATTCACTCCCATCAACTCACCTCCGCTGCCCGCTCCGCCACCTGGATCTTTCTACCTCTACGTTTAAACTTGTAAATAAATACTCACCTTCGTCCTACTCTCCTTGTCCTGGTCTGCTTCTGTGTTCTACTTTAGAAAACTGTGACAGATGGGTGCTATACCTTTTCAAAACGTGAACGTTGAAATAATACAACAACAAAAAACTATATTAATATCAATGGATAATATGTGAAGTCTATTTCTGGCACATCTAATTGTAGAAATTGTTTTTGAATTCTCAACAGAACAATACAGCAAAATAAATACCAAAACAAAGACAACTCTACCCTCCCCACCCCTCTCCAAGACAAAATAAACCTACACAAAACAATACATTGCTGAGAGACAATATCTACATCTATTTCATCAATCTACAAGCCCATATCTACCAACCCCAATGGAAGTGTTTTCATATAGTCCAGGAAGGGTTGCCATATTTTCACAAAATATATGAATTTATTATCTTAAAGCATTAGTAATCTTTTTCATAGGAATGCACTTATTAATTTCACATCTTGTAGTTGAGAGGGGAATCTGACTTCCTCGCAGTGGCGAGGGCTATTTCTGTCAATTTGATATTGAAATTGTTCCTTACATTCACATTTGTAAAGTTACCCAGAAGGCATATTTCAGGGTCAAGTGGGAAAGAGACCTCCATAATTAAAGCCAGGGTATCACAAACATCATGCAAAAAGGCTTGTAAATTAATACACTGCCAAGTGGAATGCAAAAATGTGCCTTCTGTTGCACACCTAAAAGACATTTCTGATACTTCAGAGTTTTATCTATGTAACATCTGAGGTGTCATATAGAGTTGGTGGAGGAAGGTGTAATGTAGAAGTCTGTATCTATAGTTGACGGTCGCTGACACACTATCTTGACATAAGTTTGACCATAGTGCCTCATCAATTCTATTATTCAAATCATATTTCCATCTCTCTTGACTTATGTACAACTGATTTTGGGCATTGTTGAATTAGCAATGAGTACACTCTGGATATCAGTCTTAATGACTTATGGTTAGCATGGAGTAGTTGTTTAATACTTGATAGATTTGGTAAGATCAAATTATCTCCAGGAGTGCTTCCGATTAACTTTCTTAACTGTAAATAACACAATAAATGCTTATTGGATACCTGGTGTTTCTCTTTCAGTTGCTCAAATGACTCCATCTTCATAACAATGTTCTAAATGTGTTATTCCTTCTCACGCCAATGTTGAAAAATGTTCTTATCCAAGATCATTGGCAGGAGTCTGTTTTGCTACAGGGGTGTTTAAGGTGGCAAGTCTCCTTTCAGACCAAAGAACTTACTATTTTCATGCCAAGATCTTGCTAAATTGATGGTACTAGGATTGCTTGTTTATTTATAAACGAGGGTTTCAAAGCAAACATATGGAATTGTTATAAGGTCATACCAAGGATCATTAGACAGTACCGTGCAGTATCAAAGAGCCCTCACTGCTGCTCGATCATCCTATTTTTCCAACGTAATTGAGGAGAATAAGAACAATCCAAAATGTATTTTTGATACTGTCGCAAAAATAACTAAAAGATGGCATTCCCCAAGAGAGGATGGCTTTCACTTCAGTAGTGATAAATTCATGAACTTCTATGACAAAAAGATCATTAGAAAGCAAATTACGGACTCCTCCTTAAATCTGTATATTTTTCCAAAGCTCAGTTGTCCTGAGTCTGCACAACACTGCCAGGACCTAGGATCAAGGGAGACACTCAAATTTTTTAATACTATATCTCTTGACACATTGATGAAAATAGTCTTGGCCTCAAAACCTTGGCCTCTAAACCCTATTCCAACTAAACTACTGAAAGAGCTGCTTCCTGTGCTTGGCCCTCCTATGTTGAACATAATAAATGGCTCCCTACCCACCAGATGTGTACCAAACTCACTAAAAGTGGCAGTAATAAAGCCTCTCTTGAAAAAGCCAAACCATGACCCAGAAAATATAGAAAACTATCGGCCATAAATTGAATCTCCCATTCCTCTCCAATTTTTTGGGAAAAGCTGTTAGGTAGCAACTCACTGCCTTCCTGAAGATAAACAATGTATACGAAACACATCAGTCTGGTTTTAGACCCCATCATAGCACTGAGACTGCACTCGTGAAGGTGGTAAATTACCTTTTAATCAAAGTGCTGCTTTTGATACCATTAATCACCACATTCTTTTGGAGAGATTGGAAACCCAAATTGGTCTACATGGACAAGTTCTGGCCTGGTTTAGATCTTATCTGTCGGAAAGATATCAGTTTGTCTCTGTGGATGGTTTGTCTCCTGACAAATCAATTGTAAATGACGGTGTTCCTCAAGGTTCTGTTTTAGGACCACTATTGTTTTCACTATGTATTTTACCTCTTGGTGATGTCATTCAGAAACATAATGTTAACTTGCACTGCCATGCGGACGATACACAGCTGTACATTTTGATGAATCATGGTGAAGCCCCAAAATTGCCCTCCCTGGAAGCATCTGTTTCAGACATAAGGAAGTGGATGGTGGCAATTGTTTTACTCTTAAACTCGGACACAACAGAGATGCTAGTTCTAGGTCCCAAGAAACAAAGAGATCTTCTGTTGGATCTGACAATTAATCTTTATGGTTGTACAGTCATCTCAAATAAAACTGTGAAGGACCTCGGCCTTACTCTGAACCCTTATCTCTCTTTTGACTAACATATCAAGAATATCAGAAACTTTCTTTCCAAAAATGATGCAGAAAAATGTATCCATGCTTTTGTCACTTCTAGATTAGACTACAGCAATGCTCTACTTTCTGGCTACCCGGATAAAGCACTAAATACACTTCCGTTAGTGCTAAATACGGCTGCTAGAATCTTGACTAGAACCAAAAAATGTGATCATATTTCTACAGTGCCAGCCTCTCTACACTGGCTTCCTGTTAAGGCAAGTGCTGGTTTCAAAGTTTTACTGCTAACCTACAAAGAATTACATGGGCTTGCTCCTATCTATCTTTCCGATTTGGTCCTGCCGTACATACCTACACGTACGCTATGGTCACAAGACGCAGGCCTCCTTACTGTCCCTAGAATTTCTAAGCAAACAGCTGGAGGCAGGGCTTTCTCCTATAGAGCTCCATTTTTATGGAATGGTCTGCCTACCCATGTGAGAGACGCAGACTTGGTCTCAACCTTTAAGCCTTTATTGAAGACTCATCTCTTCAGTAGGTCCTATGATTGAGTGTAGTCTGGTCCAGGGGTGTGAAGATGAACGGAAAGGGACTGGAGCGACGAACCGCCCTTGCTGTCGCGGCCTGGCCGGTTCCCCTCTCTCCACTGGGATTCTCTGCCTCTAACCCTATTACAGGGGCTGAGTCACTGGCTTAATGGTGCTCTTCCATACCATCCCTAGGAGGGTTGCTTCACTTGAGTGGGTTGAGTCACTGACGTGATCTTCCTGTTCGGGTTGGCGCCCCCCTCGGGTTCGTGAAATGGGGAGATTTTTGTGGGCTTTACTCAGCCTTGTCTCAGGGTAGTAGGTTGGTGGTTGAAGATATCCCTCTAGTGGTGTGGGGGTTGTGCTTTGGCAAAGTGGGTGGGGTTATATCATGCCTGTTTGGCCCTGTCCGGGGGTATCGTCAGACAGGGCCATAGTGTCTCCTGACCCCTCCTGTCTCAGCCTCCAGCATTTATGCTGCAATAGTTTATGTGTCTGGGGGCTAAGGTCAGTCTGTTATATCTGGAGTATTTCTCCTGTCTTATCCGGTGTCCTGTGTGAATTTAAGTATGCTCCCTCTAATTATCTCTCTCTTTTCCTCTCTCTTTCTCTCTTTCTCTCTCTCTCTCTTCTCTCGGAGGACCTGAGCCCTAGGACCATGCTTCAGGACTACCTGGCTTGATGACTCCTTGCTGTCCCCAGTCCACCTGGTCATGCTGCTGCTCCAGTTTCAGTTGTTCTGCCTGCGGTTATGGAACCCTGACCTGTTCACTGGATGTGCTACCTTGTCCCGGACCTGCTGTTGGACTCTCGCTCTACTGCAGTCTCTAATTCTGAATGATCGGCTATGAAAAGCCAACTGACATTTACTCCTGAGATGCTGACCTGTTGCACCCTCTACAACCACTAATTATTATTATCTGACCCTGCTGGTCATCTATGAACGTTTGAACATCTTGGCCATGTTCTGTTCTAATCTCCACCCGGCACAGCCAGAAGAGGACTTTCTTCCTAGGTTCTGGCCTTTCTAGGGAGTTTTTCCGAGCCACCGTGCTTCTACATCCGCATTAGTTGCTGTTTGGGGTTTTAGGCTGGGTTTCTGTACAGCACTTTGTGACATTGGCTGATGTAAAAAGGGCTTTATAAATACATTTGATTGATTGAGCTATTTGATTTTGAATTTGGCCTTCCTCTTATAAGCCAATAGAAATGCATTCAATAACAGATTCACTACATGGAGCAACGGATTGTCCCCCAAAAATCTAAAGGCAGTTTGTCCTGACGTGTCTGTCCTGTATCTGAGAGATATAAGAAAGATAAAAAAAAACGTTTTTTTTTTTACATGTATTTATCCCCTTATTGTAGGCGCTATCTCCATATACAGTGCATTCGGAAGGTATTCAGACCCCTTCACTTTTTCCACATTTTGTTACGTTACAGCCTTATTCTAAAATGGATGAAATCGTTTTTTTCTCATTAATCTACACACAGTACCCCATAATGACAAAGCAAAATTCTTGAAAATGTAATACAAAAAATTAACTGAAATATCTAATTTACATAAGTATTCAGACCCTTTACTCAGCACTTTGTTGAAGCACCTTTGGCAGCGATTACAGCCTCAATTCTTCTTGGGTATGACGCTACAAGCTTGGCACACCTGTATTTGGGAAGTTTCTCCCATTCTTCTCTGTTGATCCTCTCAAGCTCTGTCAGGTTGGATGGGGAGTGTCGCTGCACAGCTATTTTCAGGTCTATCCAGAGATGTTCGATCGGGTTCAAGTCCGGGCTCTGGCTGGGCCACTCAAGGACATTCAGAGACTTGTCCCGAAGCCACTCCTGCGTTGACTTAGCTGTGTGATTAGGGTCGTTGTCCTGTTGGAAGGGGAACCTTCGCCCCTGATGATATGTAGAAACATATCATCAGCTCAATTTTGAGTCTCATGGTAAAGGGTGTGAATGCTTATGTAAATAAGGTATCAGTTTTTTATTTTTGAAAAATTAGCAAAAATGTCTATAAACCTGTTTTCGCTTTGTCATTATGGAGTATTGTCTGTAGATTGATGAGGAAATTGTTTTATTTAATCCATTTCAGAATAAGGCTGTAACATAACAAAATGTGGAAAAAGTGAAGGGGTTTGAATGCTTTCAGAATGCACTGTTTATAATACATGACCAAAGTATGTGTACACTTGCTCGTCGAAAGTCTCATTCCAAAATCATGGGCTGTAATATGAAGTTGGTCCATACTTTGCTGCTATAACAGCCTCCAGTCTTCTGGGAAGTCTTTCTACTAGATTTTGGAACATTGCTTCCATTCAGCCACAAAAGCATTAGTGAGGTCGGGCACATGTTGGGCAGGTAGGCCTGGCTCTCACTCGCCGTTCCAATTAATCCCATAGGTGTTCGATGTGGTTGAGGTCAGGGCTCTGTGCAGGACAGTGAAGTTCTTCCTCAGCGACCTCGGCAAAACATTTCTGTATGGGTCTCGCTTTGTGCACAGGGGCAATGTCATGCTGAAACAGGAAAGGGCCTTCCCCAAAATGTTGCCACAAATTTGAAGCACAGAATCGTCCAGAATGTCATTGTATGCTGTAGCATTAGGATTTCCCTTCACTGGAACTAAGGGGCCTAGTCCGAACGACGGGAAACAGCCAAAGACCATTATTCCTCCACCACCAAACTTTACAGTTAGCACTATGCATTGAGGCAGGTAGCGTTCTCCTGGCATCCGCTAAACCCGGATTCGTCCATTGGACTGCCAGATGGTAAAGCGTGATTGATCACTCCAAAGAACGTGTTTCTATGCTCTGCCATAGAAAACCATTTCATGAAGCTCCCAACGAACAGTTCTTGTGCTGACATTGCTTCCAGAGGCAGTTTGGAACTATGACAGTTTCACATTGAAACTCACTGAGCTCTTCAGTAAGCTCATTCTACTGCCAATGTTTGTCTATGAGATCATATAGCTTCGATTTTGTGCTGGATTTTACACACCTGTCAGCAACAGCTGAAATAGCCTAATCCACTAACTTGAAGGGGTTTCCACATACTTTTGTAAATATAGTGTACTTCCATTCCTTTTTCAAACTCTCCAGACAAATCTTGTGAGGCTTGTGGTCGTCCTAGACCAAAACGGATAGTTTGTAGGCCAAACCTTTTGGACAGACGTTCTCGTGAGAAGACCAATTTTCGAGATAACTCATGGTCTGACAAACACCGCTCTAGCTCTGTCACCTTTCACTGTAGATGCGTAAGGGAAATATCTGTGTATGCAGTGGATTGAGACACAGCCCATGCTGCGTCTCAATCGCTAGCTTAAACAGGATTTCTTTATTACATTAATTAGATTTTTGCTGGGCTTCGGAAATTGTAGGCCAAGGGTTAAAGGACTTAAAGAAACTCTTGGGTAGGGATATGGGTAAATAGATACATCATCCTAGGCAGAACTTAATACAATTGATTCTCCCAAATAACGAAAGGCAGATCTATCCATCTATTCAAGTCATTCGCCACCTTCTGAGCCAAGACAGAGTAGTTAAACTTGTACAAATGTCTTAATAACCTCTTTGGGCTTGGGTGCAGTATTTTCACGTCCGGATGAAAAGCATGCCCAAAGTAAACTGCCTGTTACTCAGGCCCAGAAGCTAGGACATGCATATAATTGGTAGATTTGGATGGGAAACACTCTAAAGTTTCTAAAACTGTTACAATTATGTCTGTGAGTATTACAGAACTGATATGGCAGGCGAAACCCCTAGGACAAACCATCCCCCCCAAAAAAAGGTTCAGCTTACCACTATTTTCAATGGCTAGTACTATAATTATAAGCCCAAGTCCTCCCACATTGCAGTTCCTAGGGCTTCCACTATATATCAACAGTCTTTAGAAAGAGTTTCAGGCTGGTTTTTGGAAAAATGACCAAGAAATTGTAGTTTTTCTAGGTGGCTCCCATTTTGGCTGTAGTGTTTCCAAGCGCGCGGAGGAAAGCGCGTTCTTTCTTGTTTATCTCCGGTAAAGACAATAAAAATGATCCGTCTTAAATTCTATAGTTTATTTGTGTATTAGGGTACCTAAGGTTTGATTATAAACGTTGTTTGACTTGTTTGGAAAAGTTTATTAGTAACGTTTGGGATTCATTTTGTATGCATTTTGACGGAGGGAAACTGAGTGGATTATTGACTGAAGCGCGCCAGCTAAACTGAGTTTTTTGGATATAAAGAAGGACATTATCGAACAGAAGGACTATTTGTGATGTAACTGGGACCTTTTGGAGTGCCAACAGAAGAAAATCATCAAAGGTAAGGCATTTTTTATATCGCTATTTCTGACTTTCCTGTCGCACCTCCTTGGTTGAAATATGTTTGTCATGCATTTGTATGATGGGGCGCTGTCCTCAGATAATCGCAGTAAATCCTTTTTGAAATCTGACACGGCGGCTGGATTAACAAGAAGTTAAACTTTATTTTGATGTATTGCACTTGTGATTTTATGAAAGTTAAATATTTCTAATAATTTAATTTGAATTTCGCGCTCTGCAATTTCACCGGATGTTGTCGAGGTGTTCCGCTAGCGGAATGTCTAGCCGTAACAGGTTTTAAGTCATTATCAACTGTAATTCCTAGATATTTGGAACCCCTGTGGCGACCATTTGAAGGGACCCGTCTGTTCACAGATGCTATAATCAAAGCGAGTCAGTGGAAGCATTTCATTTTTGTCCTTGTTGACTTTAACCTGATAACAGGATATGTAGCTGTACATACCCAATAGTGTCTGTAGTTTTAAGAGGGATCTGGTCGGGTCAGAGAGGAACAAAATAATGTTGTCTGCAAACAATGAGATCTTGTGTGTTATCTGACCTACCTGAAAGCCCTTTATGTCTTGGTGCGTTCTTATGGCCCCCGCCATAAGTTGAATGGCTAGCACAAAAAGGAGTGGGGAAAGTGGACAGCCCTGTCGACTACCTTTAAAGCATGGGAAAGTAGCTGACATCATACCATTAGGGGTGATCCTCACTTGCGGTTTATGGTATAAAGTATTAACCTAGTTGATAAGCAAAAGACCAAAGTTAAACTTAGCAAGGACCTTGAATAGGTATGGCCTCTAGCCTATCAAAGGCTTTTTCAAAGGCTAATTCACTGGCCATGTGAATTACGTCAAACAACTTGCCTAACCTGGAACTAGAACACTAAGTTAACAAAAGTAGAGATAATTCTTCAATCATCCTTACATTATATAAATCAAAAGGGCGTCTTGATCCCAATACACATTCAATGACAGGTCGCAAAATAAAAATACAAGACGTCATGGCTCAGACATACAGAAGGGTTTAGCAAATTACAATGTCTCTGAGGACAATGTCTGTCCTAAATAACATAAAAACAGTGACACTCTGGTGAAAACAGATAGTTATTTTACATGGATATTGGGATCTTACCTTATTGATCTGTCCTTAGCAAGTAAACTGTAGTATAATCCAACAAAGCAGTCCTACTGGTTATGCAAGTACTAAGGCAGGTTAGTGGGATACAGACCAGCTAGCAGTGAAATTAGCCCGGTCAGCTAGCCAGTCAACCATATACTGCGCCAGTTGTCTGTAGTCCGCGGAGAAAAGTTGCGACTTCCTTAGGGCGCTTTGAGGAACCTTCTCTGTCCGCCATGGATGATTCTCATCTTTGCAGGTTGAAGCAGCGTGTAAGGAACATTCGTGGAGCTAAGTTATTTTTTCACCTGATCGAATTCCTTCCAGTGTTTGACCATCCCAGAAAACATGTTGATCCCTTCTCCTTGAAATGTTTGGCCGCGGTGCGAAGAACTTTCTGTCCCGGTACCTCAGGAACCGGAAGAGGAAGGGATGTGGGTTCTGGTCGGGGGAGGGCGAGGGCCAAGTGACTTGTGTACCTGTTCGATGACCAGTGGCTCAGCAAAATGTTATTTGCCCAGAAGGGAGGGGATATGGCGGCAGAGAAATCGACTGGGTTCGTCCCCTAAAAGCCTTCACGGAAGCCGATAATCCGGATGTTGCATCGCCTATTGTAGTTTTCCAAATGGTCAACCTTGTCCATCAGGTATACATTGTCTTTGCGCAGTTTCAGTAAGACAGTTTCCATGCCCTCTAGCATGTCCTCAGCAGTGCTGATACGCTCTTCAGCTTCTTCCATTCATGAGCCTAACTTGTTGATCGATTCTGTCAAACCTGAGATGGAATTGTTGATTTCAGCCAGCTGTGCTGAGATAGAGCCACTGACCTTAGTCATTTTAAAGTTAAGTTGTTTTGTAAGGGATTCATTGCCTTCTCTGATCACTTTGAGAATGTGAGTTAGCCTAGCTTCTTCCTGAGGTGTTCTTCCTGAGGTGTTGTGGCGCCATCTTGGGTTTCTGAGGAGGCCATGGTCAGTGGTTCATTCCCTGTCGTTTCTTGGTCTGCTGTGTTGTTTCCTTTACCTATTTTTGGTCTAGTAGGCATGTCACCACTCTTTGCTACGATATGGTAATCAGTATGGGTGAAGTTATCAAGTTTTAGGATAAGTTTGTTAAATTTTTTTAGAGAGCTCTTGGTCACGCTTCTGACTTCGCTGCATCACGTGACCCCCCTAATTGTAGATTTTTACACAGTACAATGCATTTGAAATAATTGTGGCTCGTGTATGATAGAATGTGACAGCCTGTGACAGAATTCTCTGCTATCCTGAGAGACTGGTGTGTAAGTCTACTGTACCCTGTAATAAGGCCTCAATCTTACAGTCTCTCTCTCCCCCTTCATTCATCTCTCTCTCTTTCTCTCTCTCATTTTCTCTCCACTGTCACTTTCTGGTGTGAGTGCCAGTATTGTCTTGGACCCATATCCCTCTCCATCTGCTATAGGATTACTCTAACACACACAAGTCTGGTTTGGCTCGTCAGCATCGCCAGCCAAAAAGACTGCACATATGGAGGGAGATAAGAAAGCTGTAAGAAAATGTACACTTTTTGGATGTATTTTGATCTTATCCTATGCAGGACTACAGTATTTGAAAGTTTGCCATGTTTTCCTGGAGTCATGTACTGTCTTTGCCTTTACTTT
The DNA here is from genome assembly GCF_029448725.1 of Salvelinus fontinalis. Classification (NCBI taxonomy): domain Eukaryota; kingdom Metazoa; phylum Chordata; class Actinopteri; order Salmoniformes; family Salmonidae; genus Salvelinus; species Salvelinus fontinalis. The sequence continues at coordinate 18,399,265 of NC_074687.1, forward strand.
TGCTACCACAGTCTGTGAGGAGCACCCTTCATACCAAATACACTCTCAGGTCTGTTACCGACTCCTCTGCATACGGAGACATTTAACTGAAATATTGAGGAGAAAATCCTCTTCATTTTACAGCTGTTTGAGTGCAGGCCTCGACCTTGTCTAATGGTATGTGTGTGTACTTGTGATGTGGGCGCCTGTGTGCACATGTGCGAACATGCGTGTATTTTTGTCTTCCTGCGTACATTTGTTTGTGAGACACACAGCTTCTGTAATAACATCTAATTGTACGTGGATCTGTTGAACTCTTTCATTGGACATCTGTGTCGTCTAGACTGGAGAAAGCAGGGTGTGTCTCACACACGTGCGCACATACGTACAGTATGTGCACGCACACACACAGTATACCTGTTCCTAATCTCTGCCAGACTCAGTAAATGATGTGTTGCTCCTTCATTAATCATAACTGGTAGTAATGTTACCTGAATAGGAGGCAGATCAACAGAAAGCAGCCAGCACGCAGAGTGATGCTAACCAGTCCTACTGCAGGATATGTACTAATTCTATTACATAACATTATCATTTCAACACATGCTCATTACATTACAGTCTCTGCATACACTACATTATATACTGTTCTTGTAAGGCAGCTGCTCATATCATAAGGTCAATGGAATAACAAAATAATGAAATCCCTGTATGGTGTGATATAGGAGTCGTTTAGGTTTTAAGTGAAACAGACCATATCAAATTGATAATGCCAGATTATTATTATTGAGTAAGCAGATTAACAGGACAGACATTTATTCATTCATTACAATATTCTCATTTGGTGAGTAACATTAACCTTGTTGGAGACATGAACAAAATGTTCATTAGCTCCCAGAGAAAATACTTTGGCTTTAGCTCAGTGGGCTATCACGGTCAGCGCTTTGTAAAAGTTGAACTGCATGAACAAACTGTGAACCGACCTCTGGCTTTAAACTTCTCAACGTTGTTATTGAAGTTGCTGATGTGAACATAAAAGTAACCTTTGTTTCCTCACGCTCTGCCAGGATTTGGCAGGAGAACAATAATATGAGCTCAGTTGAGAATAATCTTATCAAGCAATAATGATGTTCTGTCAAATGAGTGATTATAGGGTGCTAACGCGACACAGCTCAAACTGCTAGCCCATCAGGCGAGATCACACACGAGGGCAGAACTGCCACCGCAGAAATACTTTACACATCGAATGACAAATTAACGCTGCCCTTATGTAGTGCTGACAAAATCATTTAATCAACAACCTGTCTTTTCCTGAGAGCGTAGGAGTTTTTCTTTATCTCTCTTTTTCCTTTTTCTCACCCTATTGTCACAATTGCTCTTTTTCTCTGTCTGACTTTCTTGCTCTTTTATCTGACGCTGTGAAAGGAAAACTCCACGACTATCTCTCCCTCCCTCTCTCATTATCTTCTCTTCTCTAACAAATTAGTTTCTGTCACAAATCAGGTGTGTCAGACCCCATTAACTCAGACAAGCCTGCAAAATGGAGAGGTATTTGTGCGTGCGTGCATGCATGTCTGTGTATTTTAGCCAGATGTTTATCATCAGTTTGATTATGACCACAGAACCCCACTGTGAATAAAATTACTGGATTCCATGATGTGTCATGGCTGAGTGTCATTAACAGTCAGCTATGATCAGTCTCTTTTTATTACAGGAAGAAAGGACCTCCCTAATGACAGCTAGATGACCACATCCAACAGAAACTTTGTCTCATGTCAGTTAAGCATCTTCACTGGCCCTTTTACAACCCTCTAGTCATTCATATGAGAAGACAGTTTGATGGCCATATTGAGTAGTTTAGGATACCTCTATGACAGGGATCCTCAGCTAGATTCAGCCGCAGGACGTTTCTTTTTCTGCTGAGTTTATAATTATGATCTGGCCCCCCGGATCGTCAGGGGGCCAGATCATAATTATAAATTCAGCAAAAAAAGAAATGTTCTCTCACTGTCAACTGCGTTTATTTTCAGCAAACTTAATTAACATGTGTAAATATTTGAATTAACATAACAAGATTCAACAACTGAGACATAAACTGAACAAGTTCCACAGGCATGTGATTAACAGAAATTGAATAATGTGTCCCTGAACAAAGAGGGGGGGGGGGGGGGGGGGGTTAAAAATCAAAAGTAACAGTCAGTATCTGGTGTGACCACCAGCTGCATTAAGTACTGCAGGGAATCTCCTCCTCATCGACTACACCAGATTTGCCAGTTCTTGCTGTGTGATGTTACCCCACTCTTCCACCAAGGCACCTGCAAGTTCCCAAAAATTTCTGGGGGGGAATGGCCCTAGCCCTCACCCTCCAATCCAACAGGTCCCAGACGTGCTCAATGGGATTGAGATCCGGACTCTTCACTGGCCATGGCAGAACACTGACATTCCTGTCTTGCAGGAAATCACGCACAGAACGAGCAGTATGGCTGGTGGCATTGTCGTGCTGGAGGGTCATGTCAGGATGAGCCTGCAGGAAGGGTACCACATGAGGGAGGACGATGTCTTCCCTGTAACGCACAGTGTTGAGATTTCCTGCAATAACAACAAGCTCAATCTGATGATGCTGTGACACACCGCCCCAGACCATGACGGACCCTCCACCTCCAAATCGATCCCGCTCCAGAGTACAGGCCCCGGCGTAACGCTCATTCCTTCGACGATAAACGCGAATCAACCATCATCCCTGGTGAGACAAAACCTCGACTCTTCAGTGAAGAGCACTTTTTGCCAGTCCTGTCTGGTCCAGCGACGGTGTGTTTGTGCCCATAGGCGACGTTGTTGATGAGGACCTGCCTTTACAACAGGTCCACAAGCCCTCAGTCCAGCCTCTCTCAGCCTATTGCGGACAGTCTGAGCACTGATGGAGGGATTGTGCGTTCCTGGTGTAACACGGGCAGTTGTTGTTGCCATCCTGTGTCTGTCCCGCAGTTGTGATGTTCGGATATACCGATCCTGTGCAGGTGTTGTTACACGTGGTCTGCTGTCACACCCTGATCAGTTTCACCTTTCACCTGATTGATTATAAAAAACATTTGACATGTTTCTACGAACATTACGGATACTTTTTGGAATTTTCGTCGAACGGAATGAGGCTGTAGTTTTCTGAACATAACGTGCAACCCAAATTGCGTTTTTTTGTTATAAAAGTAATATTTATCGAACAAAAAGAACATTTATTGTGTAACTGGGAGTCTCGTGAGTGCAAACATCCGAAGATTATCAAAGGTAAGCGATTAATTTGATTGCTTTTCTGACTTTCGTGACCATGCTAATTTGGGGATAGCTGTTCTAGCATTGGTTGATACACTCACAAAAGCTTGGATTGCTTTCGCTGTAAAGCATATTTTCAACATCTGACACGATAGTTGGATTAACAACAAGCTAAGCTGTGTTTTGGTATATTTCACTTGTGATTGCATGATTACAAATATTTCTAGTAATATTTTTGAATCTGATACGTTTGGGAATTTTCTTCTGCCTTTCAGGACCGGAACGAGGCTGTGGTTTTCTTCAACATAATGCGCAACCCAAATGGCGTTTTTTTGTTATAAAAGTAATATTTATCAAACAAGAATAACATTTATTGTGTAACTGGGAGTCTCGTGAGTGTAAACATCCGAAGATTATCAAAGGTAAGCGGTTAATTTTATTGCTTTTCTGACTTTCGTGACCATGCTAATTTGGGGCTAGCTGTTCTAGCATTGATTGATACACTCACAAAAGCTTGGATTGCTTTCGCTGTAAAGTATATTTTCAAAATCTGACATGATAGGTGGATTAACAACAAGCTAAGCTGTGTTTTAGTATATTTCACTTGTGATTGCATGATTATAAATATTTTTTGTCCTATTTGGCGCCCTGCAATTCAGCGGTTGTTTAGGAAAATGATCCCACTAAAGGGATCCGTAGCGCAGAGAAGTTAAGGGCTTTATTGGCATGGGAAACATACCTATTGATCTTTGTTCTTCACTGGTTGCCCTTTTCTTGTAGCAAACACTGTGGTATTTCTCCCAATAGAGATGGGAGTTTTTCAAAATTGGGTTTGTTTTCAAATTCTTTGTGTATCTGTGTAATCTGATGGAAATATGTGTCTCTATTATGGTCTTCTCTTGAGAGCCAGGTCTGCCTACGGCGAGTTTGTACATAGTCAAAGCTTTCCTTAAGTGTGGGTCAGTCACAGCGGTCAGGTTTTCTGCCACTGTGTACTCTCTATTTAGGGACAAATAGCATTCTACTTTGCGCAGTTTTTTTGTTAATTCTTTCCAATGTGTTAAGTAATTATCTTTTTGTTTTCTCATGATATGGTTGGGTCTATTTGTGTTGCTGTCCTGAGCCCCAGGACCAGCTTGCTTAGAGGACTCTTCTCCAGGTTAATCTCTCGGTAGGTGATGACTTTGTTATAGAAGGTTTGGGAATCGCTTCCCTTGAGGTGGTTGTAGAATTTAACGGCTCTTTTTTGGGATTTTGATCATTAGCGGGTATTGGCCTAATTCTGCTCTGCATGCATTATTTGGTGTTTTACGTTGTACATAAAGGATATTTTTGCAGAATTGTCAATTTGGTGTTGGTCCCATTTTGTGAATTCTGGGTTGGTGAGCGGACCTCAGACCTCATAACCATGAAGGGCAATGGGTTCTGTAACTGAAGTATTTTTTGCCAGATACTAATTGTTATGGCGAATTTTATAGTCCTTTTGATGGCATAGAAGGCCCTTCTTGCCTTGTCTCTCAGATCGTTCACAGCTTTGTGGAAGTTACCTGTGGCGCTGATGTTTAGGCCGAGGTATGTATAGTTTTTTTGTGTGCTCTTGGGCAACGGTGTTTAGATGGAATTTATATTTGTGGTCGTGGCAACTGGACCTTTTTTGGAACAGAATCTGTGCAGAAGATCTAGGTGTTGCTTGTAGGCCCGACTTGGTTGGGGCCAGAAGCACCAGATCATCAGCAAACAGTAGACTTTTGGCTTCAGATTCTAGTTGGGTGAGGCCGGTGCTGCAGACTGTTCTAGTACCCTCGCCCATCCGTTGATATATATGTTGAAGAGGGTGGGGCTTACGCTGCATCTCTGTCTCACCCCACGGCCCTGTGGAAATAAATGTCTGTGTTTTGAGCCCATTTTAACTGCAAACTTGTTGTTTGTGTACATAGATTTGATAATGTTGTATGTTTTTCCCCCAACACCACTTTCCATCAATTTGTATAGCAGAACCTCATGCCAAATCGAGTCAAAAGCTTTTTTGAAATCAACAAAGCATGAGAAGACTTTGCCTTTTTTGGGGTTTGTTTCTTTGTCAGTTAGGGTGTGCAGGATGAATACGTGATGTGTCGTACGGTAATTGTGTAAAACGACAATTTGACATTTGATCAGTACATTGTTTTCACTGAGGAAATGTATGAGTCTGCTGTTAATGGTAATGCAGAGGATTTTTCTAAGGTTGCTGTTGACGCATATCTCACGGTAGTTATTGGGGTCAAATTTGTCTCCAGTTTTGTGGATTGGGATGGTCAGTCCTTGGTTCCAAATATACTTTTATTGGACTCAGGTGTGTCTTATTATTCAAAGATTGTGTCCCTGTTAAAAGAGGTGTGTTTTCTGTGGTCCTTTGCAGAAGCTTGAATTGTTTACCGTGTGCATTCGTTTCCGGGGTGAGTTTTCGAGACTTAGTGTTTATTGTTTTTCTAGTGTACTGTGATCCTGCGGCTACTATCTCAGTAAAGTATTTATGTTTATCCTTAACCTGTTTGGGCTGCAGGGGCATTATTGAGTAGCCGGATAAAAGGTGCCCATTTCAAACGGCCTCGTACTCAATTCTTGCTCGTACAATATGCATATTATTATTACTATTGGATAGAAAACACTCTCTAGTTTCTAAAACCGTTTGAATTATATCTGTGAGTAAAACAGAACTTATTTTGCAGCAAACTTCCTGACAGGAAGTGGAACATCTGAAATCGATGCTCTGTTCTAGGGCCTGCCTATAAATGTCCTTGATATTTATTAGAATACATGCACTTCATACGTCTTCCACTAGATGTCGACAGGCAGTGAGAGAAGAAATGGAGTGAATAACTTAATCTGGGGTCGAATAAAAGCTCTCGGGATGACGTGTCACCAGTTTCCTGTTTTCTGGAGAGCGCGTGAAGGGACCTGGTTTTGCCTTCTGATAAGCTGTCGTTATAGACGACTAATATCTCCGGCTTTGATTTTATTTGATACATGTGACAATATCATCGTAAAGTATGTTTTTTCAATATAGTTTTATTAGATTATTGAAATTTTTTCGGGACGTTAGGCGTGTTGCGTTGTGTGCCTTTGTTCAGGAAGGAGAGCTTTGTGCCACTTTGCTAGCTTTCCGTGCTAATTGACTGGAGAAGAGGACATTCTAAATCCAAACAACGATTGTTCCCGACAAAGGACCCCTTGTACAACATTCTGATGAAAGATCATCAAAAGTAGGACCCATTTTATGATGCTATTTCATATATCTGTTGAACATGTGAATTAGTCGTTTGCGTCCAGATTTTGGGTACTCTCTCGCTATACCTAAGCTGGATGTCGTAATTAAGTTATTTTTAGAATTCTAACACGCCGATTGCATTAAGAACTAGTGTATCTATCATTTCCTATACAACATGTATTTTTTAGTAACGTTTATGTATAGTTATTTGGTCAGAATAGTTGAGTGCCATAAAAATATCCGCACATTCTGGGAAAAAGATGCTACGTTAGCACAATGTATAACCACTGATTTCATTTCTAAATATGCACATTTTCGAACAAAACATAAGTGTATTTATAACCTGATGTTATAGGACTGTCATCTGATGAAGCTTATCAAGGTTAGTCAAAAATTATATATCTTTTTCTGGTTTATTCGCTATCGCTAACGTGCCTATTGCTATCGCTAACGTGCCTTGATGAATGAATGCGATAGTGTGGTAGGCTATTGTAGTAAGCTAATATAATGCAATATTGTGTGTTCGCTGTAAAATACTTAAAAAGTCGGAAATATTGGCTGGATTCACAAGATGTTTGTCTTTAATTTTCTATACACCATCGATTTTTCAGAAATGCTTTATGATGAGTATTTAGGTATTTGACGTTGGTGTCTGTAATTACTCTGGCTTCTTCGGTCCTATTTGTGACGGTAGCTGTGATGGTAGCTGCAATGTAAAACTGATTTATACCTCAAATATGCACATTTTTCGAACAAAACATAGATTTATTGTATAACATGTTATAAAACTGTCATCTGATGGAGTTGTTTCTTGGTTAGTTTGGTTGGTTCTTGGTTAGTTAGGTTGGCTTTGTGCATGCTACCTGTGCTGTGAAAAATGTCTGTCCTTTTTTGTATTTGGTGGTGAGCTAACATAAATATATGTGGTGTTTTCGCTGTAAATCATTTAAAAAATTGGACATGTTGGCTGGATTCACAAGATGTTCATCTTTCATGTGCTGTATTGGACTTGTTAATCTTGCAAATATAGGGGGTGCTGTTTCGACTTAGCATAAATTGGTCTCCAGATTAAACTGCCTAGTACTCAATTCTTGCTCGTACAATATGCATATTATTATTATTATTGGATAGAAAACACTCTCTAGTTTCTATAACCGTTGGAATTATGTCTCTGAGTGAAACAGAACTCATTCTACAGCACTTTTCCTGACAGGGAGTGTGATTTCAGAAATCTTGGCCCCTGTTCCCAGGTCAGTTTTAATGTCCCTGTGAATGCTATGGGGATACAAACACTGCCTACGCCTTCCTCTAGATGTCAGTAAGTGGTGACAATTTGAATGGAGTCGATTGCGCAATCAGGGCCTGTATAAAAGACCAAAGAGCGGAAGTACATGTCTTTTCTTCCCTGCGCTTGGCGCACGATGGACGTCGGACTGGCCTCTTTCCAAGCTTTGGTTTAGCCAGTAATATATCGCCGGTCATGTTTTTACTCGTTATAGGTGTTAAAAACATCATAAGGTAGTTAATTTAACCCGTTTTATAGCAATTTATATCCGTTTAGTGCGATTTTCTGGCATTTCTTTGTGACGCACTTCCAAGAGCTGGGCACTTTTCTAGTACATGCCGAACGTTAGTGGCCATTTCGACGGGACAAGAGGACATCTTTCGACCAAAAGACGATTAGACCGGAGAAAGGATACATTGCCCAAGATGCTGATGGGAATTCAGCTAATAGTAAGAACTATTTATGATGATAAATCGTTGTTCTGTAGAAAAATGTTAAACGCATATTCCGCCATTTTCTTTGGGGTAGCTTCGCTTTGGCGCACCCTCTATTGAACAGTAAGGATAATTTAAAAAATGTAATTCAGCGATTGCATTAAGAACTAATTTGTCTTTAACCTGTTGGGGATGGGGGCGCTGTTTAGACTACTTATGCTAATTTGGCTAATTTTTTAAACGGCTTCCCACAAAATCCTTGATCGTACAATATGCATATTATTATTATTATTGGATAGAAAACAGTCTATAGTTTCTATAGGAGTTGAAATTTTGTCTCTAAGTGGAACAGAGCCCATTCTACAGCAATTTCCCTGACATGGAGTCAGATTTGAGAAATGTTGGCCACTCTTCTGAAGTCATTTAAAAGGGCACTGTCGTTGCTATGACTATACGGACACTTCTTACGTCTTCCCCTGGATGCCTTTACGTGATGACGATTCCAACGGGGTCGATTGCTCGTTCACAGGCCCTACAATTGAAAAAACCCTGAAGCTAGTCATTCTTTTGGAGCTGCGTAACGCGCGTGCTGGACACCGACCCGCTCCTGTTCCAAGCGTTAGTTTAGCCTGTTATATTTCTCCGGTCATCTTTTCACTCGTTATAGGAGTTAAAAACATCATAAGGTAGTTAATTTAAAGCGTTTTATAGCAATTTATATCCGTTTAGTGCGATTTTGGGACATTTATTTTTGCAACGATGTGAAAAGTTGGGCACGCTTTTCAGTTCATCCCGAACGCAGTTGACATTTCCACATGGCAAGAGGACAGCTTTCCACCAAAAGACGATTTCTCCCAAGAAAGGATCCTTTGCCCAAGATACTGATGGAAGAACAGCTCAAGGTAGGACATTTTTATTATGATAAATCGTGTTTCTGTCGAAACATTTTAGTGGCTTAGGACGCCATGTTTTTTGACGTAGCTTCGCTTGGCGCAAACTGTATTGAAAAGTAAGGATAAATTAAAAAATGTAATAACGCAATTGTATTAAGAATTAAATTGTCTATCAATCCCTGTCCACCCTGTATTTTTTAGTCACGTTTATGAGTATTTATGTATAAGAGTAGATCACTGTCTAAGTGGCGCAAGGACATTTTCTTTACCAGCTTGTCTACATTTCACATTGTCTAACCATGATTTTGGTGGCTAAATATAAACATTTTCGATCAAACTGTATATGCATGTTGTAATGTGATGTTACAGGAGTGTCATCGGAAGAATTCTGAGAAGGTTAGTGAAAAAATTAATATCTTTTGGCGATGTTGACTTTTATCGCTCACTTTGGCTAGAATCAATGCTGGGCTGCTAATTGCTATGTGCTAAGCTAATATAACGATTTATTGTGTTTTCGCTGTAAGACACTTAGAAAATCTGAAATATTGTCTGTATTCACAGGATCTGTGTCTTTCGATTCGTGTATGCTGTGTATTTTTACGAAATGTTTGATGATTAGTAGTTAGGTAAACACGTTGCTCATTGTAATTATTCTAGTCCATTTGTGATGGTGGGTGCAATTGTAAACTATGAAGTCTACCTGAAATATGCACTTTTTTCTAACAAAACCTATCCCATACCATAAATATGTTATCAGACTGTCATCTAATGAGTTTTTTTGTTGGTTAGGGGCTATAAATATCTTAGTTTAGCCGAATTGGTGATGGCTACTGGTGTTGGTGGACAAATAAAAGATGGTGGATTATGCTAATGTGTTTTTAGGTAATAGATGTACATCTTTACATATTGTGTCTTCCCTGTAAAACATTTTAAAAATCGGAAATGTTGACTGGATTCACAAGATCTGTGTCTTTCATTAGCTGTATTGGACTTTAATGTGTGAAAGTTAAATATTTAAAAAATTTCGCGGCACTGGTTTTTCAGTGGGGGGGGGGGGGTGTGCCGCTAGCGCCACGCTGATCCTAGACAGGTTAAATTGCTGTCCACCCTGTATTTTTTAGTCAAGTTTATGAATATTTATTCATTAGACTAGATCACTGTCCAATATGGCGCCCGACATTTTCAGGCCAGTTTTGCTACTATTCTCATTGTATAACCACGTTTTTTTGTGGCTAAATATGCACATTTTCGAACAAACTCTATATGTATGTTGTAATATGATGTTACAGGAGTGTCATCGGAAGAATTCTGAGAAGGTTAGTGAAAAAATTAATACATTTTGGTGATAATGCTATCGCTCTTTTTGCCTTGAATCAATGCTGGGGTAATGTTTGCACATGTGGTATGCTAATATAACGATTTATTGTGTTTTCGCTGTAAGACACTTAGAAAATCTGAAATATTGTCTGGATTCACAGGATCTGTGTCTTTCAATTACTGTACGCTGTGTATTTTTAAGAAATGTTTTATGATTAGTAATTAGGTAATACACGTTGCTCTCTGTATTTATTCTAGTCGAGTTGTGATGGTGGGTGCAATTGTAAACTATGATTTCTACCTGAAATATGCAAATTTTTCTAACAAAACCTATCCTATACAATAAATATGTTATCAGACTGTCATCTGATGAGGTTTTTTCTTGGTTAGTGGCTATCAATATCTTTATTTGGCCGAATTGGTGATAGCTACTGGTGGAGAGAAAAAATGGTGGACAAAGAAAAATGGTGTCTTTTGCTAACGTGGTTAGCTAATAGATTTACATATTGTGTCTTCCCTGTAAAATATTTTACAAATCAGAAATGATTGCTGGATTCACAAGAAGTGGATCTTTCATCTGGTATCTTGGACTTGTGATTGAATGATATTTAGATGCTAGTATTTACTTGTGACGCTATGCTAGCTATGCTATTCAGCTTTTTTACTGGTGGGGGAGGTGGGGGGTGCTCCCGGATCCGGGTTTCTGAGTCGGTAGAAGTTAATGTGTGAAAGCTAAATATTTCTAAAAAATATATTTTGAATTTCGCGCCCTGCACTTGAAGTGGCTGTTGTCATATTGTGCCCGGCTTCGGGCTTGCAGCCCAAAGAAGTTAAGAACTGATTCCCCGTCTGGTCTCTTCTCTGCTCCTTGGTCCAACCTCACCACATCACAGCAAGCTATTGCCACAACATGGACAGATCAGAGATCACTCAGATCTGGAATGTGGTAGCCCACCAAGGAGCACTGTTAGGACGGCAGCAAGAACAGCTCTCCTAAATCTCTGGGACCCTTCGGGCACTTGCCGAGTCCCTCCAACCAAGGCACGCCCCCAACCTGGGAGGAGCCAATGCCCAGGTCTCATCGCCGAGTGCTACAGACGTCGTCGTGGTTCATTCAGGGAAACTGCAACGGGAACCCAAGATCCCAGTCCCCGAGTGGTAAGGCGGCCACCCGGGAGGATGTAAGGGGTTCCTCACTCAGTGTTCTCTGGTGTTCGAGCTACAGTCCTCCTCGTTCCACACCAATCGGGCCATGATCGCCTACATCATCTCTTTACTCTCGGGCAAGGCCGTGGCGTGGTCAACGGCTGTGTTCGAACAGCAGCCACCATCTTCCAGATCCATTGTGGTCTTCTTTACCGAGCTGCGACGAGTCCTCGACCACCCAGTCGAAGGACGAGAAGCAGCCAGCCGACTGTTCAACCTCCGCCAAGGGGCCAGACAAGTGGCTGACATCGCCATTGAGTTCCGCACCCTTGTCGCCGAGAATGGGTGGAATACGGAGGCACTGGTTACGGCTTTCCAACAAGGTCTGTCTAACTTCATCTAAGAGGACCTTGAATCCCTGATAACGCTGGCAATCAGGACTGACAACCGCATCCGGGAACGGGTGAGACAGCGCCCTTTTTACACCACTCCAGCATTCCGGATTCCTGAGCACCCGAAGGCCACCGAGCCCAGCATGGAGGATCCCATGCAGCTGGGTCGCACACGTCTGAGCCCACAGGAGCTTGACAGGCGCATGTGCGAAGGCTGCTGACTCTACTGCGGAGGTCTCGGCCATCTCAGTGCTACCTGCCCAGAGCTGACGGGAAACGCCAGGGCTCACCAGGACAGGGGGAGACCCTGACGAGCTGTGCAGTTACCTCCCAGCTACCCAGTCACCGTCTGTTACTCCATGCAACCCTCCACTGGGACAACCTTCAGCACCAGATTCAAGCCTTGTCGACTCCGGTGCCGCAGATAATTTCATTGATCAAGACTTCGCCAGAGAGTTACAGATTCCCTGTGTGAAATCTCTCACCCCTCTGCAGATTCAAGCCCTCGATGGATTCCCCATTGGCTCCGGTCAGGTGGATTATCCGACCAAGCCCATTCAACTGCAGGTTGGGGTGAACCACTCTGAGACTCTTCGTTTTCTGTTGATCACTGCTCCCGAGAACCCCCTTATCCTAGGGTACCCCTAATTAGCGCTACATAACCCACTAGTTTCCTGGTCCATGGGACACCTACTAGACTTTGGGTAAGAACTGCCAGACTAAATGTCTAAGACCCCTACCAAGTGCTTCGACGTGTCCTCCTGCATCCCTTGAAACCAAGACTTTTCCGCGCTTCCTCCCGAATACTTCAACCTCCGAGGGGCCTTCAGTAAGAGGCAGGCCTCCACCCTGCCCCCTCATCGTCTACGACTGTGCCATAGAACTCCTACCCGGCGCCACACCTCCACGGAGTTGTCTGTACTCCCTCTCGACCCCTGAAGCAGCAGTCATGGACAATTACAACTGGGCCTCCACAACGCTTACACTGTTTTTAACACCCCTAGTGGCCACTGTGAGTATTTAGTCATGCCTCGGGTTTGCCAATTTTTACAGGTGTTTTATACGTAACCTTAGAACGGTGGCGGTGCCTCTCATGGTCCTAACCCGCAAGTCCCAGACACGTTTTTGCTGGACACCCAAGGCTGACAGGGCATTCAGATGCCAGAGCTAAGGATGATGCTAAAGAGTTTAAGTATAGCCAATTGGAATTTGTGGTCTGTATATTTTATTAATTAATTAACACCACAGGCCTTTTTGGGTTGGAGGGTTTGTATTTTGTCCTGTAGTTCATGCAATGCAATTGGAGAATCCCGTGGGTTCTCTCTCTCTCTCTCTCTCTCTCAGAGATGGAGAGAATGTGTGTTTGTGTCGCTTGTGTTTATGAAAACAGCTTCACCTTGACTCATCTCCTCAGAGAAGTCAGTGTGGACAAGGCTGTAGGGAAACAACAGGAAGGAGATTAGTTAGACTGACGCTTTCCATCTCACTCATTTATCAACACACTGCTGTCTGCTTTGCTCTACACTACAGGGACCTGGCACGATCAGAGTTATCAACATAGAGGTTGGACTTTCTCCAAAGAATAGCTCAATCCAACTTTAAAAACGAATTCTAACTTCCAAAGTTAGCGAGCAGTTCCATTGATCAACAGGGAAAATCCAAATCTCATGCCGTTTTCAGTCTTTAACCTCTACAGAGTACCTAACCCGGATCCGGGAGCACCCCCCCCCCCCCCCCCACACACTGATTAGCATCGCTAGCATAGCGTCACAATTAAATAGTAGCATCTAAATATCATTAAATCACAAGTCCAAGACACCCAATGAAAGACACAGATCTTGTGAATAAAACCACCATTTCAGATTTTTTAAATGTTTTACAGGGAAGACAAAATATGTAAATCTATTAGCTAAACACGTTAGCAAAAGACACCATTTTCTTACTCCAACAGTTTCTTACTCCATCAGGTGCTATCACCAATTCGGCTAAACTAAGATATTGATAGCCACAAACCAACAAACAAATTTATAAGATGACAGTCTGATAACATATTTATGGTATAGCATAGTTTTTTTTTTTTAAATGTGCATTTTTCAGGTATAAATCACAGTTCTACATTGCAGCTGCAATCTGATATAGTGCTGATGCAGCTAGAACAATTACAGAGACCAACGTTATATAACTAATTACTTGTCTTAAAACATTTCAGAAAAAATACACAGCGTACAGACATTGAAAGCCCAACATCTGGTGAATCCAAACAATATTTCAGATTTTTTAAATGTTTTATAGCGAAAACAAAATGTATCGCTAATTAGCATAACCAGGCCAGCCAGAACCGGCTGGACGCGCCCGACCAGTTCACATGCACGACAGATATATGAAATAACATCGTAAATTGGGTCTTACTATTGCTGGTCTTTCATCAGAATGTTGATCAAGGTGTCCTTAGTCCTGATGAGTCGTTCAATCCATTCACAATGGCAACCTCCCCTCTTCATTTAGCCTGGTACTGGTCGACTGGCACGGTCAATTCCCAAAGTTAAAAAACTCAAAGAACGGAACACGGCAAAACTCCCGAAAAAATTCTAATAATCTGATTAAACTATATTGAAAAAACATACATTACGGTGATATGGTCACATGTAGCAAACAAACTTCGACACGGAGATAGTTTTCATCCGTAACGTCAGCATAACAAAAGACAATGCCACCTCTGAAAACGCGCATCTCAGAAACCGGAAGTTGTCGGTCACGCTAAAGAAATAAGTCTTATTTCACGTCAGTACAAGATAAACAAAAAATTTCTCCTCTGACGTCTTCCAAACACCCATAGGAAGAAGTAGGAAGTGTCATTCGGGTCATAGGTGGCGTGACCATATATAGGCAGAGCTTTGAAGCGAGCATACACATCTTGCAATCTTTTTCAGGCTCAGGGAAAGTGCTGTGAAATGACCTGTGTTTGACTCAGAGACTCAATTGGAACGGTTTTAGAAACCATAGCTTGTTTTCTATCCAATGCTATATGGTTATATGCATATAGTAACAGCAATAATTGAATAAGAGGCAGTTTAGTCTGTAGAGGCAATTATGCTAATGCGAAATAGCACCCCCTGTATTCTCAAGAAGTTAAGCTGTCAACCACTATTTGGCAGTTCGACATGAAGCAGACTCATTGGATATTGACATGGAACCACCCCTGACATTAGCCTCCACACTCAATTTGAATCAGAGATGAATTGTCAGTGAGGAAGGGGGGAGAAGAGATAGGCATCAAGCTTCATGACAGAGGCCATACAAACACACTGACCAATTCACACATATATGCAAGCACACCGGCAAACACATACAGACACACACACACAAAAAGCTGGGGGAGGAGCAGCAGGCATACAGTGGTCCGACAGAATAGGGACACACACGCTTGCTAACAAACACAGACACGCATGCACCCACAGGCACACATGATTTGCGTGTACTCTCAAACCAATATAGACACGCACACATACAGCCCACGCCACACCACACCACTGCCACAAATACCCTGTGTAGCACCACTTCACTGACACACACTGTTACCATCACGTCATGTCCCACCCCCTCCTAACCCTTCTGCACTACACTGCCAGCTACTGTAGACAACTACACATAATAAACCATGTAAAGGGTATGACATATGCGACCAGTTGTAGTGTAGCGATTTAGAGAGAACAGCCTTGAACCAGCGACCCAGAAGTTACGGGGTGAGAGCACAAGCACTTGCACCACAAAAGGCCTCTTGGCAGAGACACTGGTACACTCACATACAGAGGCTTTACTAGCATGACCATCTAATGATTACCACTGGATATTGGGTGACTTTGAGGTGACAGGGAGGAAGACCGTAAACCTAGCAGGGCTGGCCTGGCATGTGCAGTTCAGTCCAACCAGAATAGATGAAGTGAGAGTCTGGGTGTGCCTCCCAGTCTGCTCGTCTGCCCTAGGATCACAGAGAGACTGGCAGCCATGTCAAACCATCCTCTCCCTTCCATTCACCCCTCCCCTCCTCTCCTCTCCAATCTCTGCCATCCTCCTACACACAGCAGAGAGAGTGCCAGGGTATCAGACCTTTCCACAAATCAGGGAAGACACTTCTTCGCGTCGTCCTCCCATCCATCTACTCCTCTTCTCCTCTCCTCCCATCCACAGCACAGAGCATACCAGGGCTCAGAAGCCATCCCTCCATCTCTTCACTCCTCTTTCCTCCCATCTTCCCATCCACACCACAGAGTGTGCCAAGGGGAAAACCACCCAACACACACACACAGATCCAGGAGCCAGAGCACAAGACCTAACCACACGACAGACAGAGACACACACCCACACCCTCCTCCCATCTCTCCACCCATCCTGCCATCCTCTCGCATGGAATGTTCCCCTCTATTGACGAGCCAAGGGCTGCATCCAAACACCCCTCAATCGCGCTCTATCCCTCTCTCCAACTCTGTCAGAAGAGCTCAGTCGTTAGAGCAGTGGGAAAACAGTGCACTTCAGTTCAGATATCCTTTTACTCTTCACTATATAGCAATAAATCATAGATATAGACAGCATATCATAGCATCGACAACAGACCAGGCCAACAAATAGATCTCCTCTTGTAACTAATACAACTTCAGGGAAGTCTGACAGATGAAATGCCTGCTTAAGACTTCAGAAGACACTAAGTTACTGCTCTATGTCCAACACTGCGTTTTCCAGGGCACCACACACAAAGACAAAACGGAAGGATTAATGCCAGGTATGATTTATTTTAGGTGAATAAATGCTATGTAAACAATGTGGTGACTTTGGCTTTCCCTGTTGATCCTGATGTTCCATTCATACAGGTCCAAGGAGAAAGAGAGCTGAGCAAGGCAGAAGGCCAGGCCAGAACGGCCCTAGAGGCAGACAGATCAACCACCAGATTGACACACACACAGATCAGGACACCAGCTCACATGCCCCTACCTCTGTTCGTTTCACTCAGCTGGTACACATGTCGCAACTTCACGCAGTGTAAAACCAACTGGGAGAGGTTGTGTGTTTTGTTTGATTTATCGTGGATTACTGCAGAACAAATTAAAGCCCCTCAGAATTAAGCAGGAATGACAGCTCAATATCGCTGGGTGTCGGTAGCTCCACATATAGAGATGTTACACTGCAAGGGATGTTCTGGCCTACAGATGGATGTACAGACCTATACTGTGTATACTGTAGCTCTCTGTGGCATTGTTCATGTTCTGCTCTGAATGTAAACATTTACATTAACATCCACAGTACATACCGGATGATCATTTTGAGTGAAACAATGTCATTCAGACCAAGGCCCTCTATCCTGTTTTCCTCCACTCCCCCTCTTGTTTTCTTGGTGTCTGTCAACTGACCTTGTAAGCCAGAAGTGAGACAAAAGACAGAGCAACTACTTTCAATATGGCATTCAATATGAGTTGCTGCCTGGCAGTTACAACAATAAACTGACGACCATCGTTTAAATGGACCTCAGTATGTCTCTCCAACTTTGTCCCAAAGCCAGAAACATATTCTGTGTCATCAGCTACAGCAGCAAAACAACCACTGAGTCCATATCAGTATGGCTAAGAATGTCTTAATAACACTCTAATTAAGCATGCAGAGACACACTCGCACAGAGACAGAGACAGAGAGAGAGAGAGAATGAGAGCGAGAGAGAGAGAGAGAGAGAGTTAGAGCGACACAGAGAGAGACACACACAGAGAGAGACAGACACACAGAGAGAGACACAGAGAGAGAGAGAGAGAGAGAGAGAGAGAGAGACAGAGAGAGGCAAGAAGGGCCTTCTATGCCATCAAAAGGAACATAACATTCGACATACCAATTAGGATCTGGCAAAAAATACTTGAATCAGTTATAGAACCCATTGCCCTTCATGGTTGTGATGTCTGGGGTCCCCTCACCAACCAAGAATTCACAAAATGGGACAAACATCAAATTGAGACTCTGCATGCAGAATTCTGCAAAAATATCCTATGTGTACAATGTAAAACACCAAATAATGCATGCAAAGTAGAATTAGTCCGATACCCGCTAATGATCAAAATCCAGAAAAGAGGCGCTAAATTCTACAACCACCTAAAAGGAAGTGATTCCCAAACATGCCATAACAAAGCCTTCACCTGCAGAGAGATGAACATGGAGAAGAGTCCCCTAAGCAAGCTGGTCCTGGGGCTCTGTTCACATACACAAACAGACCCCACAGAGCCCCAGGACAGCAATACAATTAGACCCCACAAAATCATGAGAAAACGTGTGCCATGTAATTAACAAACAAACTGAGCAAACTAGAATGCTATTTGGCCCTAAACAGAGAGAACATCTGACCTCTGTGACTGACCCAAACTTAAGGAAAGCTTTGACTATGTACAGACTCAGTGAGCATAGCCTTGTGTAACAGTATAACTTTAAACCATCCCCTCGCCCCGACACAGGCGCGAACCAGGGACCTTCTGCACACATCAACAACTGACACCCACGAAGCATCGTTACCCATCGCTCCACAAAAGCCGCGGCCCTTGCAGAGCAAGGGGCAACCCTACTTAAAGTCTCAGAGCAAGTGACGTAACTGATTGAAATGCTACTAACGCGTACCCGCTAACTAGCTAGCCATTTCACATCTGTTACACTCACCCCCCTCTCAACCTCCTCCTTTTCCGCAGCAACCAGTGATCCGGGTCAACAGCATCAATGTAACAGTATAAACTTTACGGCGTCCCCTCGCCCCGACACGGGCGCGAACCAGGGACCCTCTGCACACATCAACGACGGTCGCCCACGAAGCATCGTTACCCATCGCTCCACAAAGGCCACGGCCCTTGCAGAGCAAGGGGCAACCCTACTTAAAGTCTCAGAGCAAGTGACGTAACTGATTGAAATGCTACTAGCGCGTACCCGCTAACTAGCTAGCCATTTCACATCCGTTACACTTGCTATTGAGAAAGGCCGCTGTAGGCTGACCTGGCTCTCAAGAGAAGACAGGCTATGTGCACATTTCCCACAAAATGAGGTGGAAACTGAGCTGCACTTCCTAACCTCCTGCCAAATCTATGACCATGTTAGAGACACATATTTCCCTCAGATTACACAGATCCACAAAGAATTTGAAAACAAACCCAATTTTTATAAACTCCCACATCTATTGGGTGAAATACCAGTGTGCCATCACAGCAGCAAGATGTGTGACATGTTGCCACAAGAAAAGGTCAACCAGTGAAACTAAACTGTCATGCATCATTGCAGAGACACACAAACAGAGACAGAGAGACATTCGTAATGTCTTTATTATTTTGGAACTTTTGTGAGTGTAATGTTTACTGTTCATTTTTATTGTTTATTTCACTTTTGTTTATTATCTAGTTCACTTGCTTTGGCAATGTTAACATATGTTTCCCATGCCAATAAAGCTCTTAAATTGAATTGAATTGAATTGAGAGACACAGAGAGAGAGAGAGAGAGAGAGAGAGAGAGAGAGAGAGAGAGAGAGAGAGAGAGAGAGAAAGAGAGAGAGAGAGAGAGAGAGATAGAGAGAGAGAGAGAGAGACAGACAGACAGACAGACAGACAGACAGACAGACAGACAGACAGACAGACAGACAGACAGACAGAGAGAGAGAGAGACATAGAGACACAGAGAGGGACAGAGAGAGACAGAGAGAGAGACACACAGAGACACACAGAGAGACAGAGAGAGAGACAGAGACACAGAGAGACAGAGCGAGAGAGACAGAGAGAGAGAGAGAGAGAGAGAGAGAGAGACAGAGAGAGAGACAGAGAGAGAGAGAGAGAGAGAGAGAGAGAGAGAGAGAGAGAGAGAGAGAGAGAGAGAGAGAGAGAGAGAGAGAGAGAGAGAGAGAGAGAGAGAGAGAGAGAGAGGGCCACTCAATAAACTGGACTTTAAAATATGGGACAAACATCCAATTGAAGCCCTACATGCAGAATTCTGTCGGAAAATCCTACAAGTCCAGAGAAATACACCAACTAATGCATGTAGGGCAGAATTGGTCCGCTTTCCAGTAATAATGAAAATACAGAAAAGATCATTAAAATTTTGGCTACATCTAAATTCAAGTCCAAATTCGAGTCTGCAATTTAAAGCACTTCAAACCCAAGAGCTGAGCCCAGAAACGAGCCCTCTCAGTCAGCTGGTGTTGGACCTCACCAACCAAGCTGACACCAGCACTGCTTCAAAAGAAAGAATTCCAATAAACAAAATCTTGAACCAATCAAAGGACTCATATATACAACATTGGAAAAACGAAACAAAATCCCAAAGCCGACTAAATTGCTATCTGACCCTAAACAGAGAATATGAATTGGCTGAATATCTCTACTCTGTCAGAGATACGAAGCAGAGACAGATCCTTACCAAGTACAGGCTGAGTGACCACCGATTGGCAATAGAAACCGGCAGACATAAAAATACATGGCTACCCGAAGAGGAGCGTGTATGTGGTCACTGCACGACAGGGGATGTAGAAACAGAGATGCACTTTCTCCTTTACTGTGATAAATATTCCTCACAAAGAGATTCATTATTTACAGAAATGTCTACATTTATTCCAAATTTTAACTTATTAAACCCCGAGGAAAAACTAAAATTACTCATGGGCGAAGGAGCAATGGCTCCTCTTGCAGCCAAATATGTATTTGCCTGCCATAGCCTGAGGGACACTGAATAATAACATCTGCATAGTAAGCAGTATTATGACTGTTATTGTTATTATTATTATTGTTGTTTATCATTCCAAGTAGTAATGGTATGAGTGGTAATGGTAATGATAGCAGTTTAATGATGGTGGTGGTGGTAGTAGTGGTAATGATGATAGTAGTTGTAGTACCAATGTAATGGTGAAGATGACCGTTATTTAGTTATAAGTTAGTTATAGTTTCATTTTTTTATTACATTACATTCGATTATTGACTGTTACCATTTTATTGTTACTATTTTGATATTAAATTTTGTATTATTATTTACTGACATTCTATATTATTATTTGTCATTGTTTATAATTTTATTACAATGTATATTGTATATATTGTTGCTTTGGCAATATTGACACAATGTTTTTCATGCCAATAAAGCAGCTTGAATTTGAATTTGAATTTGAGAGAGAGACAGAGAGAGAGAGAGAAAAGCCCTGACCCAGAGTCGTTAGCCTTTCTCGTTAGCAGATTACCTTACATGTTTCCATCGGCCAGCGAGCTGCAGGAGGTCACCTGCTGTTAAATTACTGGCCTTGGCTGAGAAAACATTGACCACATAATTAGTTCACTCTTTCTGTCCAACCGATTAACTTTTCTGAGACACTCAAACGACCGCGGCTCCAGTACTGCAATTAGTCCAGTTAGTGTTCTGAATGGAGGACGGCTTGGAGGCTGGGACGGGTTGTTAGGCTGATATAGGACTACACACAACACTGGGTTGATGCAGGTTGCTACAATACAAGATAATGCACAACACCAGACCCACTTCTGTTCACTGAGAAAGACAGAGAGGGACATAAGTCGGCACAGGAGAAGGAAAAAAGACAAAAGCAGTGTCATCGTCTCTATTCCAAACTCTAAACTGACATACTGTGGGGGTGAGGCTATGGATTATAGTTAACTGAAACATGATGAACTGCTAGTGAGTGTCCTCAGTATATTGGAGATGTGCAGTCCAGATGCCTGTACAAAGACCACTGCTATGTATCTGGTGAGTAACGTCATGTAATAAAAGGATATTGCATAGACTTTCTGTGACTGTAACGTGTCTCGGGCCCCAGGTTTTCCTATTTTAGCTCCTGCTGTGTATTATTCATGCATTAAGACTGGGGATCATTAACTGTGGAGTGAGAGACCTGCAGTCATTTTTCACACCCTCTAACAGCCACATAGACACAGCCTTGCACCACAGTGGTACACCAATCTGGAAGGGGAGGATGGCTGTTTGACAACTGAATACAATGCGTTTCTATTTGCATTGACAGTAGATGTTTTCGTATCAGTCATACATGTTGATCAGTCAATGGGCTAGATCTTGGCACAGGGTTTCTGTCTAAAGTGCTGATTGTGTGATGGCTGATCCATGGAGACGAGAGGAGAGATGCTGCTGCTATGGGTGCGAGGAGGTTAAGTATTGTGAGCTTGGAGCAAAGAGGGATAGAAAAAGAGCTGGCCAGATGAGCTTCACCCAGAGAGTAGAGAGGTGATATGAGAGGAGACAAGCAGTAAGTGTCTGCTGTTCAGGGTCACAGAGCACACCACACACAGTTAGAAGTCCTGTCTCAACTCTAACCCATACCAGCCTTCACCTCTGTTTTAGAAATGCCACATACAGTTAGAGACACTCCCCTGTGTTATTAGCTCTGGCATCACATTACCTGGGTCAAATAGAAAATTGTCTGTCAATTAATTTCAAATACTCATGCTTTACTTGATTGGATTTGCTTGCTACAATTTCAGCAATAGAATAGGTGCAAAAAGTGCAAAATCCAAGACAAAAAAAAGTGACCCTGAAATATTTTCAAGTAATTGAAACTCCTCCTCAACATTAGCTGCGGAATACTCTATTGAGCTTCACTTCAGTCGATAATACATCCTTGTCACACCCCGATTACAGAATGAGGGTAGACTCCACTCCCCTATATGGTGCATTTGGAGTCCACCTCCCTCCTGTAATCCATACTAGATAAGACTAATAACAGGCTGGCGAGGAGAAATACATAAACAGAGAAGAGACAAGATTAGAAAGGGATGGTGCATTCAAAAAGGGAAAGGATGGAGATTTAAAGACAGTATAAAGAAAGAAAGGAATATTTTAGGAATGAGAGAACAAAGGAGAGAGGGAGAGACCGCAGAGGTGAACAAAAGCCTCCCGGTGATGCTGCAGACTGTGGGGGAGGTGTGTGTGTGTGTGTGTGTGTGTGTGTGTGTGTGTGTGTGTGTGTGTGTGTGTGTGTGTGTGTGTGTGTGTGTGTGTGTGTGTGTGTGTGTATGTGTTGGGAATATGCTCTCAGCTGTGAAGTCCAAAGCAGCAATTAGAAGAGCAGCAGTTGAGGTAGACGTCCATACAGACAATAGAGAGTGGTGCCTCTTTCTTATCCTTTAACATCACTCAGTCCTGTCACCCTGCCCTCATCCATCCCCTCTCTCTCTCTGAACCCCCTCTATCTCTCTCCCCTCAATCTTTTTCTTTCTTTCTGTTGCTCTCTCCCCTCAGTGCCTTTTCCCTTTGTCTCCCTCTCTTTCTCTCTCTTGCTCTAAATATTTTCCACCTAGTTCCTCATTAAAACCTGTGTTTGTGTGTGTGCGCGTGTGTGACCTTCACCTCACAAAAAGGTAAATAAATAATGCATAACTGTGGCCAGCTCATGTTCTCACACACACAAAGGAAGGCATGCCTACGCACTCGCTTTTCTCATAGGCCAACCTGGCACAATTAGCCACCACTATGTTGAGTAAGACCAGCTGAGCACATAATTCTATCTGGTAACAGAATAACAAATCAACCAATCAGAGACCTTACACGGTTGAGCCACCATCCAATCACATTTGTTAAACAGGTCAACTTGGCCACCAGAGGGAGATAAGAAATCCTCCAACTTCAAGGTTTAGTTTGTTACCTGTGCCTTAGTCTAAGAAGTGGAGTGTGCCAGTATGAATTGCAGGATGTTCCTTATGGGTTACTGACATTACACAACATTCAAAAGGCACGTTTTCGCATATAAGGCCAAATTCAATGTTTTTGCTTATAGTTTCACACACATCCATGTGCTTTTACGAAGAAAAAAAATACATGTAGGAGGATTATACGTTCATATTCATTGTTACATTGTAAAGAAAAGTCTAAGCCGATGGTGGTCTTGTCAGATAGCTGTATTTTATGCCCGCAACTATCACTGACAAGTGGCGCAATCCGCTAAGGCAGTTGATGAAGTTGAAGTTAAGATGGCAGTGAGTACAAACCTTACTTGGCGCAAGGTTTATTTTTAAAGGAAATAACGCTCCGCTGCTGGTCCTCAAGTCAAATAACTCATATGTGACCAAGTAGATAATTATAAAAATGCATATAAAATGATGTATGCATACATTTAGGTGTACACCTCCATATAATATATGTAATATGATCTTTGTGTTGACTACATTTTATTCTACATTTCAAAAGGGGGGGGGGAATCATATGGGGGATTTGAACCCAAGCCACAATCTGCAAAAAATAAGAAAAAACAGCTCTTTACACATTGAGCTACTGTATTTCTCCAGCCAGAGTATTGAATGTGATCTAGTTAGTTTGATTATCGGCACGCGCCATTGGATGTTTTTCCTGACTCAGTTGCAGAAGAGGAAGGACACCACTCAGGGATTTCATCATGAGACCAATGGTGACTTTAAAACAGTTACTGAGTTTAATGAAGCTAGGGGGCAGCATTTTTATGTTTGGAAAAATAACGTTCCCATTGTAAGCTGCCTATTTCTCAGGTCCAGATGCTAGAATATGCATATAATTGAGAGAGTAGGATAGAAAACACTCTAAAGTTTCCAAAACTGTCAAAATATTGTCTGTGAGTATAACAGAACTGATTTTGCAGGCAAAAACCTGAGGAAATCCAACCCAGAAGTGACTCTTATTTTGAAAAATCACTGTTCCATTGCCTGCCTTTCGTCCATTTAAAGGGATATCAACCAGATTCCTTTTCCTGTGGCTTCCTCGGGGTGTGAACAGTCTTTAGACATGGTTTCAAGCTTTTATTCTGAAAAATTTGCGAGATTTATCAAATCGCGTCAGTGGATGGCCGATGTCCTTCCATTAGTTCATGCGCGCAACACTGGTCGCTAGACATTTTCTTTCTCTCCAGTATTGAATAGTTTACAGTCCGGTTGAAATATTATTGATTGTTTATGTTAAAAACAACCTGAGGATTGATTATTAGAAACGTTTGACATGTTTCTACGAACTTTACGGATACTATTGGAATTTTCGTCAAGCCTTGATGACCTGCCTAAGGCTGTGGAATACTGAACAAAACGCGCCAAACAAGGACACCATTCAGGGATTTCATCATGAGACCAATGGTGACTTTAAAACAGTTACAGAGTTTAATGGCTGTGATAGGAGAAAACTGCGGATGGATCAACAACATTGTAGTTACTGCACAATATTAACCTAAATAGCAGAGTTAGGTGGGGAAAAGGTACAGGACGGCAGGTAGGCTCAGGGTTACGTCAGGCAGAGGTCAGTAATCCACATAGGTGGGGCAAAGGTATAGGATGGCAGGCAGGCACAGGTCAGGGCAGGCAGGAATGGTCAAAACTGGGAAACAAGGAAACAAGAACTATAGCAAAGACAGGAGCAAGGGAGAAAACACTGGTAGGTTTGAACAAACAAAATGGACTGGCAGCAGACAAACAGAGAACACAGGTATAAATACACAGGGGATAATGGGGAAGATGGCGACACCTGGAGGGGGGTGGAGACAATCACAAAGACAGGTGAAACAGATCAGGGTGTGACAGTACCCCCCCTCTAGGGGGGCCACTTGGTGTCCTACCTGGGCACATACCTAGTTGACCGGGGTGCAGGATGTCCCTGGCTGGGACCCAGCCCCTCTCCTCCAGACCATAACCCTTCCAGTCAACCAAGTACTGGAACCCCCTGCCCAGAGGTCAAACCTTCAGGAGACATCTCACCGTGTAAGCCGGTTGGCCGATGAGACAGGGGAGAGGGAAAAGAGACAAAGGGCTGTGAGATATGGGTTTAATTCTGGACACATGCAAGGTAGGATGTAAATTAAGGTTACGGGGCAACAGAAGATGAACAGCAGAGGGGCTAATGACTTTGGAGATGGGAAACGAGCCGATAAACCGGGAGAGAGTTTGCGGGATTCCACCTGGAGGAGCAGATCCCGGGTGGACAGCCATACCTTCTGCCCTAGCTGATACCGGGGAGCCGGGGTCCGGTGGCGATGTGCTTGTCGTCGATACCTGGAGATGGTCTTGAGGAGGGCCGACCGGCCTCTCCTCCAGGTATGACAACAGCGACGGACAAACATCTGGGCAGAAGGTATGCCGACCTCCTCCTCCTGCTCAGGAAAGAGCGGAGGCTGACACCCCATGGAACACTCAAAAGATGATAGGCCTGTGGCAGAGCAGGGAAGGGTGTTGTGGGCGTATTCGACCCACACAAGTTGCTGGCTCCAAGAGGTGGGTTTGGCGGAGACCAGGCAGCGCAGAGTAGTCTCTAGGTCCTGGTTGGCTCGCTCCGACTGGCCATTGGACTGGGGGTGGAACTCGGAGGACAGGCTGGTCGACGACCCAATGAGAGTGCAGAACACCTTCCAGAACCGGGACAAGAACTGAGGACCCCGGTCAAAGACCATGTCTACCGGTAGTCAATGAATCCGGAAAACGTGCTGCAACATGAGCTGGGCCGTCTCTATGGCAGAGGGTAGTTTGTGGAGAGAAATGAAGTGGGCGGCTTTGGAAAACCAATCCACCATGGTCAGGATGGCGGTGTTGCCATCAGACGGGGGAAGACCCGTGACAAAGTCCAGGGAGATGTGAGAGCAGCGGCGGTGAGGGACAGGCAGAGGTTGGAGGAGATCAGCCGGAGCTTGCCGAGGAGTCTTGTTCTGTGCACAAACCGTGCAGGTGGCGATGAATGCGGCCACGCCAGGGACCACGGTAGGCCACCAAAAGTGTTGTCGCACAAAAGCCAGGGTCTGACGGCTAATGTCCGGGAGGGCGCTCTCCTGGACTACAGCGCGATAAGGTACACTATCTTAGAGCAGTCCGAGGGGAAGGAGGAGGGCACACTGTGCTAGCAACACCCGACAAGTGCCCGGCTCTCCATTGAAACATTCCGGGGGAGGTGAGCGGGACTCCTTGGAAGGCGGAGTGACCGGTGAGGCGGCGCTGCTAACAGCCGAGTTACTGAGGAGCTGTGAGGTTCCCGTCATAGTAGGCTGCCTCCCAGCCAACCTGCAGAATTCCTTTTGCCTATCAATGGTTGCTCCTTGGGAGGAGATGGCGTCCGAGTCCGCTGGGTCAGTCATGGCCAGTTCGTACTATCAGGTTTAAGGTAAGACCCAGGCGCAGACAGTGTTGAAGAAACAAAGTTTATTACTCGAACAGGGGCAGGCAAAAGGACAGGTCAAGGGCAGGCAGAGGTCAGAATACAGATATGTGGGGCAAAGGTAGTGTCAAGTTTGAGAAACAGACACCTCACAAGTCCTCAACTGGCAGCTTATTTAAAAAGTACCCGCAAACACCCGTCTACACCATGTCAACAGTGAAGAGGCGACTCCGGGATGCTGGCTTTCTAGGAACATTTTCACTTTTAAAATTAGAGCGAAAGGAAACGTCGGGAAAAAATCTAAACAGCTACCGTCTTCCCCGATCCTGGTATCTTCAATTATCTCCTTCAACAATCGCTGGGTAAATATAAAGACTCATATTTGGACTGTGCCCAAAGGGCTTTATGATAATCCTCATTGTGTGAGTGGAGACAGAGATACAAACACACGTATCTACTAGAGACCAGGTTATAGCCCTTGGCTGACCAGTACACACACACACACACACACACACACACACACACTATTTATCCCCCACAGTCATCCTGTGACCCAGAGGTCATACAGAGGTGACTGTAACCTCAACCCTTACCCTGACCAGCTCAGAGATAGAGGAGATCCTTGGGGAGATTGCCTGGAGGAACAAACAAACAGACTATCACAACATGGTTCTATGCTTTGTGTTGTAAAGCTAAAGCCATAGATAGATAGATTGTTATCCTGTACTGGAGATCCTGATCCCCCTACACACAGAACTATGCAGGCAACTGAGCAGGTGATGTCCTGTCATGGTCGTGCTTGCTCCCCTGACTGTCGCGCGCGCGCGCGCGCACACACACACACACACACACACACACACACACACACACACACACACACACACACACACACACACACACACACACACACACACACACACACACACACACACACACACACACACACACACACACATGTATGTATGAGATTGTTTACCTTGGACTGATCCCCTAGAAAGCTAGTCTGGCTAGGCAGGTAGATCCACTTGGAACACTTCCAACCAGGTGACCCTCAGGAGATCAGAGGAGAGGAGGACACAGCAACAGCCCAACCAACACACAATATTACCAACTCCATTGGTTTTGTATTTTGAATATACATGTTTGTTTTTAAATATAATCACAATTTGAATATACATGTACAGACATTTTCCCAGACCCTATTCCCATACCCAATTGAACTATTTGCTTTCCTTTCAAAGGCTAACAAGGGCTATCATAGAAAAAGCCTTAAAGAGACTATGGCGGTGTCCAAAAACCCACGCATGCGTCTTAAATAGTAGGCCATTTGAGTATGCGAAAAAATGAAGTTTAATAGTATGTTACATTTAGAAAATTGAGAATGCTTTAAATGCCAGGATGTTATACTCATTTCGGCTTTTCATCTAGTAGAATTCGCTGCACACTTGTTGGGAATTACACAGCCAAATTGCATTGGAAGTGGGGGGCTGTGAGTTTTCATAGCTCGTTCTATTCAAGTAAACAACAAAACAACTTGTAAGATGGAGAATAGTGAAGCTTCTGCAGTGCTGTTCAAATGTAAATAGCTATTTTTCTCCTTAAAATGATCACAACTATTTCATCGTAACGTTAAATCTTTGAAAACAGATCTGCAGCCTGTGGCCTGCCATGCCTTTAGCTAGCTAGCTACGTGCTTTGTAGGACTAGTAGTTATAACCACACATTTAACCGAATATATAAATGTGATGCATCCGCTTCCACTCACTACAAAATATGGTAGAGAGAGGCAGACTTGTGGCCGGCAGTGGGAGAAGATGGAACGAGATGGATTTTGGCCAAAATTCAGCAAATTTTCTTATTGATGAAACATTTGATCTCAATACAGTTTTCTGTTCCCAAAACTAGAATCTGTTATGAACAGAGTCGACAAAGTTTTGTAGACTTAAAAAAATGGCATTGTTTAGAAGGAGAGCAAAGGCGAATTGAGTAATTTTACACAAGAGTAGACATTCCCTAACGGAAATATGCAAATGATTGCTAGAACGCGCCAATAGGATCTCGCTAGCTCGTGCTTGGCTCTGCCCAGCTCGTTGCTTGTTCTGCCCACTATGACTCATTTGTTCCCATTTGAAACGACGGGCTGTGGTCTATCTTGGTTTAGTTACAAAAATCTTTGTTGTAACAGTTTGAACAGTAACTTTAGCTACAGGGTTACTTGCTTGCTGTTGAGCGATAACTTCATATCATTAACCTAGTTGGCTAGCTACTTGTTGTAAATACAAGGGCTTATGTTCAAACTGTTACAGGATTTGATGACAATACCAGGCATTTAATTCAGTGCCAAAAATGGCAGGAGAAATGCAGCAAAAAAAGTTTGAGTGAGTCATGTGGCTATAGTTAGCTCTCTTACCACTGCACTATGCATTGCCACTGCTGACGTTAGTAGCGCGGTTGCTTATATTCCTATTTTCCACACAAAGTCTTTTCAGGATCTATGTGAAGGAGTGTGACCTGGAGGGGCAGCTGTCACCTACATTGGTGAAAAAGAAGTGGGAGAACCAAATACACGGTATGCTACTGTGTTATCTTGACATTCTACTGTGTGTTATCTTGACATTCTACTGATTGTTATCTTGACATTCTACTGTATGTTATCTTGACATTCTACTGTGTGTTATCTTGACATTCTACTGTATGTTATCTTGACATTCTACTGTATGTTATCTTGACATTCTACTGTTTGTTATCTTGACATTCTACTGTAGGTTATCTTGACATTCTACTGTGTGTTATCTTGACATTCTACTGTATGTTATCTTGACATTCTACTGTATGTTATCTTGACATTCTACTGTGTTATCTTGACATTCTACTGTATGTTATCTTGACATTCTACTGTATGTTATCTTGACATTCTACTGTGTGTTATCTTGACATTCTACTGTTTGTTATCTTGACATTCTACTGTATGTTATCTTGACATTCTACTGTGTGTTATCTTGACATTCTACTGTATGTTATCTTGACATTCTACTGTATGTTATCTTGACATTCTACTGTGTGTTATCTTGACATTCTACTGTGTTATCTTGACATTCTACTGTATGTTATCTTGACATTCTACTGTTTGTTATCTTGACATTCTACTGTGTGTTATCTTGACATTCTACTGATTGTTATCTTGACATTCTACTGTATGTTATCTTGACATTCTACTGTGTGTTTTCTTGACATTCTACTGTATGTTATCTTGACATTCTACTGTATGTTATCTTGACATTCTACTGTGTTATCTTGACATTCTACTGTATGTTATCTTGACATTCTACTGTATGTTATCTTGACATTCTACTGTATGTTATCTTGACATTCTACTGTGTGTTATCTTGACATTCTACTGTTTGTTATCTTGACATTCTACTGTATGTTATCTTGACATTCTACTGTGTGTTATCTTGACATTCTACTGTATGTTATCTTGACATTCTACTGTATGTTATCTTGACATTCTACTGTGTGTTATCTTGACATTCTACTGTGTTATCTTGACATTCTACTGTATGTTATCTTGACATTCTACTGTTTGTTATCTTGACATTCTACTGTGTGTTATCTTGACATTCTACTGATTGTTATCTTGACATTCTACTGTATGTTATCTTGACATTCTACTGTGTGTTTTCTTGACATTCTACTGTATGTTATCTTGACATTCTACTGTATGTTATCTTGACATTCTACTGTGTTATCTTGACATTCTACTGTATGTTATCTTGACAATCTACTGTTTGTTATCTTGACATTCTACTGTATGTTATCTTGACATTCTACTGTGTGTTATCTTGACATTCTACTGTTTGTTATCTTGACATTCTACTGTTTGTTATCTTGACATTCTACTGTGTGTTTTCTTGACATTCTACTGTATGTTATCTTGACATTCTACTGTGTGTTATCTTGACATTCTACTGTATGTTATCTTGACATTCTACTGTATGTTATTTTGACATTCTACTGTGTGTTATCTTGACATTCTACTGTGTTATCTTGACATTCTACTGTATGTTATCTTGACATTCTACTGTTTGTTATCTTGACATTCTACTGTATGTTATCTTGACATTCTACTGTGTGTTATCTTGACATTCTACTGTATGTTATCTTGACATTCTACTGGTTGTTATCTTGACATTCTACTGTATGTTATCTTGACATTCTACTGTGTGTTATCGTGACATTCTACTGTTTGTTCTCGTTACATTTTACTGTTTGTTATCTTGACATTCTACTGTGTGTTATCTTGACATTCTACTGTGTGTTATCTTGACATTCTACTGTGTGTTATCTTGACATTCTACTGTATGTTATCTTGACATTCTACTGTGTTATCTTGACATTCTACTGTATGTTATCTTGACATTCTACTGTGAGTTATCTTGACATTCTACTGTGTTATCTTGACATTCTACTGTATGTTATCTTGACATTCTACTGTTTGTTATTTTGACATTCTACTGTGTGTTATCTTGTCATTCTACTGTGTGTTATCTTGACATTCTACTGTTTGTTATCTTGACATTCTACTGTATGTAATCTTGACATTCTACTGTATGTTATCTTGACATTCTACTGTGTGTTATCTTGACATTCTACTGTATGTTATCTTGACATTCTACTGTGTGTTATCTTGACATTCTACTGTATGTTATCTTGACATTCTACTGTGTGTTATCTTGACATTCTACTGTGTGTTATCTTGACATTCTACTGTATGTTATCTTGACATTCTACTGTATGTTATCTTGACATTCTACTGTGTGTTATCTTGACATTCTACTGTATGTTATCTTGACATTCTACTGTGTGTTATCTTGACATTCCACTGTATGTTATCTTGACATTCTACTGTATGTTATCTTGACATTCTACTGTGTGTTATCTTGACATTCTACTGTATGTTATCTTGACATTCTACTGTGTGTTATCTTGACATTCTACTGTATGTTATCTTGACATTCTACTGTGTAATCTTGACATTCTACTGTACGTTATCTTGACATTCTACTGTGAGTTATCTTGACATTCTACTGTGTTATCTTGACATTCTACTGTATGTTATCTTGACATTCTACTGTTTGTTATCTTGACATTCTACTGTGTGTTTTCTTGACATTCTACTGTATGTTATCTTGACATTCTACTGTGTGTTATCTTGACATTCTACTGTATGTTATCTTGACATTCTACTGTATGTTATCTTGACATTCTACTGTGTGTTATCTTGACATTCTACTGTGTTATCTTGACATTCTACTGTATGTTATCTTGACATTCTACTGTTTGTTATCTTGACATTCTACTGATTGTTATCTTGACATTCTACTGTATGTTATCTTGACATTCTACTGTGTGTTATCTTGACATTCTACTGTATGTTATCTTGACAATCTACTGTTTGTTATCTTGACATTCTACTGTATGTTATCTTGACATTCTACTGTGTGTTATCTTGACATTCTACTGTTTGTTATCTTGACATTCTACTGTTTGTTATCTTGACATTCTACTGTGTGTTTTCTTGACATTCTACTGTATGTTATCTTGACATTCTACTGTGTGTTATCTTGACATTCTACTGTATGTTATCTTGACATTCTACTGTATGTTATCTTGACATTCTACTGTGTGTTATCTTGACATTCTACTGTGTTATCTTGACATTCTACTGTATGTTATCTTGACATTCTACTGTTTGTTATCTTGACATTCTACTGTATGTTATCTTGACATTCTACTGTGTGTTATCTTGACATTCTACTGTATGTTATCTTGACATTCTACTGGTTGTTATCTTGACATTCTACTGTATGTTATCTTGACATTCTACTGTGTGTTATCGTGACATTCTACTGTTTGTTCTCGTTACATTTTACTGTTTGTTATCTTGACATTCTACTGTGTGTTATCTTGACATTCTACTATATGTTATCTTGACATTCTACTGTGTGTTATCTTGACATTCTACTGTATGTTATCTTGACATTCTACTGTGTTATCTTGACATTCTACTGTATGTTATCTTGACATTCTACTGTGAGTTATCTTGACATTCTACTGTGTTATCTTGACATTCTACTGTATGTTATCTTGACATTCTACTGTTTGTTATTTTGACATTCTACTGTGTGTTATCTTGTCATTCTACTGTGTGTTATCTTGACATTCTACTGTTTGTTATCTTGACATTCTACTGTATGTAATCTTGACATTCTACTGTTTGTTATCTTGACATTCTACTGTGTGTTTTCTTGACATTCTACTGTATGTTATCTTGACATTCTACTGTGTGTTATCTTGACATTCTACTGTATGTTATCTTGACATTCTACTGTGTGTTATCTTGACATTCTACTGTGTTATCTTGACATTCTACTGTATGTTATCTTGACATTCTACTGTTTGTTATCTTGACATTCTACTGATTGTTATCTTGACATTCTACTGTATGTTATCTTGACATTCTACTGTGTGTTATCTTGACATTCTACTGTATGTTATCTTGACAATCTACTGTTTGTTATCTTGACATTCTACTGTATGTTATCTTGACATTCTACTGTGTGTTATCTTGACATTCTACTGTTTGTTATCTTGACATTCTACTGTTTGTTATCTTGACATTCTACTGTGTGTTTTCTTGACATTCTACTGTATGTTATCTTGACATTCTACTGTGTGTTATCTTGACATTCTACTGTATGTTATCTTGACATTCTACTGTATGTTATCTTGACATTCTACTGTGTGTTATCTTGACATTCTACTGTGTTATCTTGACATTCTACTGTATGTTATCTTAACATTCTACTGTTTGTTATCTTGACATTCTACTGTATGTTATCTTGACATTCTACTGTGTGTTATCTTGACATTCTACTGTATGTTATCTTGACATTCTACTGGTTGTTATCTTGACATTCTACTGTATGTTATCTTGACATTCTACTGTGTGTTATCGTGACATTCTACTGTTTGTTATCTTGACATTCTACTGTGTGTTATCTTGACATTCTACTGTATGTTATCTTGACATTCTACTGTGTGTTATCTTGACATTCTACTGTATGTTATCTTGACATTCTACTGTGTTATCTTGACATTCTACTGTATGTTATCTTGACATTCTACTGTGAGTTATCTTGACATTCTACTGTGTTATCTTGACATTCTACTGTATGTTATCTTGACATTCTACTGTTTGTTATTTTGACATTCTACTGTGTGTTATCTTGTCATTCTACTGTGTGTTATCTTGACATTCTACTGTTTGTTATCTTGACATTCTACTGTATGTAATCTTGACATTCTACTGTATGTTATCTTGACATTCTACTGTGTGTTATCTTGACATTCTACTGTATGTTATCTTGACATTCTACTGTGTGTTATCTTGACATTCTACTGTATGTTATCTTGACATTCTACTGTGTGTTATCTTGACATTCTACTGTGTGTTATCTTGACATTCTACTGTATGTTATCTTGACATTCTACAGTGTGTTATCTTGACATTCTACTGTATGTTATCTTGACATTCTACTGTATGTTATCTTGACATTCTACTGTGTGTTATCTTGACATTCTACTGTATGTTATCTTGACATTCTACTGTGTGTTATCTTGACATTCCACTGTATGTTATCTTGACATTCTACTGTATGTTATCTTGACATTCTACTGTGTGTTATCTTGACATTCTACTGTATGTTATCTTGACATTCTACTGTGTGTTATCTTGACATTCTACTGTATGTTATCTTGACATTCTACTGTGTTATCTTGACATTCTACTGTACGTTATCTTGACATTCTACTGTGTTATCTTGACATTCTACTGTGTGTTATCTTGACATTCTACTGATTGTTATCTTGACATTCTACTGTATGTTATCTTGACATTCTACTGTGTGTTATCTTGACAATCTACTGTATGTTATCTTGACATTCTACTGTATGTTATCTTGACATTCTACTGTTTGTTATCTTGACATTCTACTGTAGGTTATCTTGACATTCTACTGTGTGTTATCTTGACATTCTACTGTATGTTATCTTGACATTCTACTGTATGTTATCTTGACATTCTACTGTGTTATCTTGACATTCTACTGTATGTTATCTTGACATTCTACTGTATGTTATCTTGACATTCTACTGTGTGTTATCTTGACATTCTACTGTTTGTTATCTTGACATTCTACTGTATGTTATCTTGACATTCTACTGTGTGTTATCTTGACATTCTACTGTATGTTATCTTGACATTCTACTGTATGTTATCTTGACATTCTACTGTGTGTTATCTTGACATTCTACTGTGTTATCTTGACATTCTACTGTATGTTATCTTGACATTCTACTGTTTGTTATCTTGACATTCTACTGTGTGTTATCTTGACATTCTACTGATTGTTATCTTGACATTCTACTGTATGTTATCTTGACATTCTACTGTGTGTTATCTTGACATTCTACTGTATGTTATCTTGACATTCTACTGTATGTTATCTTGACATTCTACTGTGTTATCTTGACATTCTACTGTATGTTATCTTGACAATCTACTGTTTGTTATCTTGACATTCTACTGTATGTTATCTTGACATTCTACTGTGTGTTATCTTGACATTCTACTGTTTGTTATCTTGACATTCTACTGTTTGTTATCTTGACATTCTACTGTGTGTTTTCTTGACATTCTACTGTATGTTATCTTGACATTCTACTGTGTGTTATCTTGACATTCTACTGTATGTTATCTTGACATTCTACTGTATGTTATTTTGACATTCTACTGTGTGTTATCTTGACATTCTACTGTGTTATCTTGACATTCTACTGTATGTTATCTTGACATTCTACTGTTTGTTATCTTGACATTCTACTGTATGTTATCTTGACATTCTACTGTGTGTTATCTTGACATTCTACTGTATGTTATCTTGACATTCTACTGGTTGTTATCTTGACATTCTACTGTATGTTATCTTGACATTCTACTGTGTGTTATCGTGACATTCTACTGTTTGTTCTCGTTACATTTTACTGTTTGTTATCTTGACATTCTACTGTGTGTTATCTTGACATTCTACTGTATGTTATCTTGACATTCTACTGTGTGTTATCTTGACATTCTACTGTATGTTATCTTGACATTCTACTGTGTTATCTTGACATTCTACTGTATGTTATCTTGACATTCTACTGTGAGTTATCTTGACATTCTACTGTGTTATCTTGACATTCTACTGTATGTTATCTTGACATTCTACTGTTTGTTATTTTGACATTCTACTGTGTGTTATCTTGTCATTCTACTGTGTGTTATCTTGACATTCTACTGTTTGTTATCTTGACATTCTACTGTATGTAATCTTGACATTCTACTGTATGTTATCTTGACATTCTACTGTGTGTTATCTTGACATTCTACTGTATGTTATCTTGACATTCTACTGTGTGTTATCTTGACATTCTACTGTATGTTATCTTGACATTCTACTGTGTGTTATCTTGACATTCTACTGTGTGTTATCTTGACATTCTACTGTATGTTATCTTGACATTCTACTGTGTGTTATCTTGACATTCTACTGTATGTTATCTTGACATTCTACTGTATGTTATCTTGACATTCTACTGTGTGTTATCTTGACATTCTACTGTATGTTATCTTGACATTCTACTGTGTGTTATCTTGACATTCCACTGTATGTTATCTTGACATTCTACTGTATGTTATCTTGACATTCTACTGTGTGTTATCTTGACATTCTACTGTATGTTATCTTGACATTCTACTGTGTGTTATCTTGACATTCTACTGTATGTTATCTTGACATTCTACTGTGTTATCTTGACATTCTACTGTACGTTATCTTGACATTCTACTGTGAGCTATCTTGACATTCTACTGTGTTATCTTGACATTCTACTGTATGTTATCTTGACATTCTACTGTTTGTTATCTTGACATTCTACTGTGTGTTTTCTTGACATTCTACTGTATGTTATCTTGACATTCTACTGTGTGTTATCTTGACATTCTACTGTATGTTATCTTGACATTCTACTGTATGTTATCTTGACATTCTACTGTGTGTTATCTTGACATTCTACTGTGTTATCTTGACATTCTACTGTATGTTATCTTGACATTCTACTGAATGTTATCTTGACATTCTACTGTATGTTATCTTGACATTCTACTGTGTGTTATCTTGACATTCTACTGTATGTTATCTTGACATTCTACTGTTTGTTATTTTGACATTCTACTGTGTGTTATCTTGTCATTCTACTGTGTGTTATCTTGACATTCTACTGTTTGTTATCTTGACATTCTACTGTATGTAATCTTGACATTCTACTGTATGTTATCTTGACATTCTACTGTGTGTTATCTTGACATTCTACTGTATGTTATCTTGACATTCTACTGTGTGTTATCTTGACATTCTACTGTGTGTTATCTTGACATTCTACTGTGTGTTATCTTGACATTCTACTGTGTGTTATCTTGACATTCTACTGTATGTTATCTTGACATTCTACAGTGTGTTATCTTGACATTCTACTGTATATTATCTTGACATTCTACTGTATGTTATCTTGACATTCTACTGTGTGTTATCTTGACATTCTACTGTATGTTATCTTGACATTCTACTGTGTGTTATCTTGACATTCCACTGTATGTTATCTTGACATTCTACTGTATGTTATCTTGACATTCTACTGTGTGTTATCTTGACATTCTACTGTATGTTATCTTGACATTCTACTGTGTGTTATCTTGACATTCTACTGTATGTTATCTTGACATTCTACTGTGTTATCTTGACATTCTACTGTACGTTATCTTGACATTCTACTGTGAGTTATCTTGACATCCTACTGTGTTATCTTGACATTCTACTGTATGTTATCTTGACATTCTACTGTTTGTTATTTTGACATTCTACTGTGTGTTATCTTGTCATTCTACTGTGTGTTATCTTGACATTCTACTGTTTGTTATCTTGACATTCTACTGTATGTTATCTTGACATTCTACTGTATGTTATCTTGACATTCTACTGTGTGTTATCTTGACATTCTACTGTATGTTATCTTGACATTCTACTGTGTGTTATCTTGACATTCTACTGTATGTTATCTTGACATTCTACTGTGTGTTATCTTGACATTCTACTGTGTGTTATCTTGACATTCTACTGATTGTTATCTTGACATTCTACTGTATGTTATCTTGACATTCTACTGTGTGTTATCTTGACATTCTACTGTATGTTATCTTGACATTCTACTGTATGTTATCTTGACATTCTACTGTTTGTTATCTTGACATTCTACTGTAGGTTATCTTGACATTCTACTGTGTGTTATCTTGACATTCTACTGTATGTTATCTTGACATTCTACTGTATGTTATCTTGACATTCTACTGTGTTATCTTGACATTCTACAGTATGTCATCTTGACATTCTACTGTGTGTTATCTTGACATTCTACTGTATGTTATCTTGACATTCTACTGTATGTTATCTTGACAGTCTACTGTGTGTTATCTTGACATTCTACTGTTTGTTATCTTGACATTCTACTGTGTGTTATCTTGACATTCTACTGTATGTTATCTTGACATTCTACTGTGTGTTATCTTGACATTCTACTGTGAGTTATCTTGACATCCTACTGTGTTATCTTGACATTCTACTGTATGTTATCTTGACATTCTACTGTTTGTTATTTTGACATTCTACTGTGTGTTATCTTGTCATTCTACTGTGTGTTATCTTGACATTCTACTGTTTGTTATCTTGACATTCTACTGTATGTTATCTTGACATTCTACTGTATGTTATCTTGACATTCTACTGTGTGTTATCTTGACATTCTACTGTATGTTATCTTGACATTCTACTGTGTGTTATCTTGACATTCTACTGTATGTTATCTTGACATTCTACTGTGTGTTATCTTGACATTCTACTGTGTGTTATCTTGACATTCTACTGATTGTTATCTTGACATTCTACTGTATGTTATCTTGACATTCTACTGTGTGTTATCTTGACATTCTACTGTATGTTATCTTGACATTCTACTGTATGTTATCTTGACATTCTACTGTTTGTTATCTTGACATTCTACTGTAGGTTATCTTGACATTCTACTGTGTGTTATCTTGACATTCTACTGTATGTTATCTTGACATTCTACTGTGTGTTATCTTGACATTCTACTGTATGTTATCTTGACATTCTACTGTATGTTATCTTGATATTCTACTGTGTGTTATCTTGACATTCTACTGTGTGTTATCTTGACATTCTACTGTATGTTATCTTGACATTCTACTGTATGTTATCTTGACATTCTACTGTGTTATCTTGACATTCTACAGTATGTTATCTTGACATTCTACTGTATGTTATCTTGACATTCTACTGTGTGTTATCTTGACATTCTACTGTGTGTTATCTTGACATTCTACTGTATGTTATCTTGACATTCTACTGTGTGTTATCTTGACATTCTACTGTATGTTATCTTGACATTCTACTGTAGGTTATCTTGACATTCTACTGTGTGTTATCTTGACATTCTACTGTATGTTATCTTGACATTCTACTGTATGTTATCTTGACATTCTACTGTGTTATCTTGACATTCTACTGTGTGTTATCTTGACATTCTACTGTATGTTATCTTGACATTCTACTGTGTGTTATCTTGACATTCTACTGTATGTTATCTTGACATTCTACTGTATGTTATCTTGACATTCTACTGTGTGTTATCTTGACATTCTACTGTATGTTATCTTGACATTCTACTGTGTGTTATCTTGACATTCCACTGTATGTTATCTTGACATTCTACTGTGTGTTATCTTGACATTCTACTGTGTGTTATCTTGACATTCTACTGTATGTTATCTTGACATTCTACTGTGTGTTATCTTGACATTCTACTGTATGTTATCTTGACATTCTACTGTGTTATCTTGACATTCTACTGTACGTTATCTTGACATTCTACTGTGAGTTATCTTGACATTCTACTGTGTTATCTTGACATTCTACTGTATGTTATCTTGACATTCTACTGTTTGTTATCTTGACATTCTACTGTATGTTTTCTTGACATTCTACTGTATGTTATCTTGACATTCTACTGTGTGTTATCTTGACATTCTACTGTGTTATCTTGACATTCTACTGTATGTTATCTTGACATTCTACTGTTTGTTATCTTGACATTCTACTGATTGTTATCTTGACATTCTACTGTATGTTATCTTGACATTCTACTGTGTGTTATCTTGACATTCTACTGTATGTTATCTTGACAATCTACTGTTTGTTATCTTGACATTCTACTGTATGTTATCTTGACATTCTACTGTGTGTTATCTTGACATTCTACTGTGTTATCTTGACATTCTACTGTATGTTATCTTGACATTCTACTGTTTGTTATCTTGACATTCTACTGTATGTTTTCTTGACATTCTACTGTATGTTATCTTGACATTCTACTGTGTGTTATCTTGACATTCTACTGTGTTATCTTGACATTCTACTGTATGTTATCTTGACATTCTACTGTTTGTTATCTTGACATTCTACTGATTGTTATCTTGACATTCTACTGTATGTTATCTTGACATTCTACTGTGTGTTATCTTGACATTCTACTGTATGTTATCTTGACAATCTACTGTTTGTTATCTTGACATTCTACTGTATGTTATCTTGACATTCTACTGTGTGTTATCTTGACATTCTACTGTTTGTTATCTTGACATTCTACTGTTTGTTATCTTGACATTCTACTGTGTGTTTTCTTGACATTCTACTGTATGTTATCTTGACATTCTACTGTGTGTTATCTTGACATTCTACTGTGTTATCTTGACATTCTACTGTATGTTATCTTGACATTCTACTGTTTGTTATCTTGACATTCTACTGTATGTTATCTTGACATTCTACTGTGTGTTATCTTGACATTCTACTGTATGTTATCTTGACATTCTACTGGTTGTTATCTTGACATTCTACTGTATGTTATCTT
This sequence comes from Salvelinus fontinalis, assembly GCF_029448725.1. Taxonomy (NCBI): domain Eukaryota; kingdom Metazoa; phylum Chordata; class Actinopteri; order Salmoniformes; family Salmonidae; genus Salvelinus; species Salvelinus fontinalis. Next base: position 18,440,469 of record NC_074687.1, read on the forward strand.
GACATTCTACTGTGTGTTATCGTGACATTCTACTGTTTGTTCTCGTTACATTTTACTGTTTGTTATCTTGACATTCTAATGTGTGTTATCTTGACATTCTACTGTATGTTATCTTGACATTCTACTGTGTGTTATCTTGACATTCTACTGTATGTTATCTTGACATTCTACTGTGTTATCTTGACATTCTACTGTATGTTATCTTGACATTCTACTGTGAGTTATCTTGACATTCTACTGTGTTATCTTGACATTCTACTGTATGTTATCTTGACATTCTACTGTTTGTTATTTTGACATTCTACTGTGTGTTATCTTGTCATTCTACTGTGTGTTATCTTGACATTCTACTGTTTGTTATCTTGACATTCTACTGTATGTAATCTTGACATTCTACTGTATGTTATCTTGACATTCTACTGTGTGTTATCTTGACATTCTACTGTATGTTATCTTGACATTCTACTGTGTGTTATCTTGACATTCTACTGTATGTTATCTTGACATTCTACTGTGTGTTATCTTGACATTCTACTGTGTGTTATCTTGACATTCTACTGTATGTTATCTTGACATTCTACAGTGTGTTATCTTGACATTCTACTGTATGTTATCTTGACATTCTACTGTATGTTATCTTGACATTCTACTGTGTGTTATCTTGACATTCTACTGTATGTTATCTTGACATTCTACTGTGTGTTATCTTGACATTCCACTGTATGTTATCTTGACATTCTACTGTATGTTATCTTGACATTCTACTGTGTGTTATCTTGACATTCTACTGTATGTTATCTTGACATTCTACTGTGTGTTATCTTGACATTCTACTGTATGTTATCTTGACATTCTACTGTGTTATCTTGACATTCTACTGTACGTTATCTTGACATTCTACTGTGAGTTATCTTGACATCCTACTGTGTTATCTTGACATTCTACTGTATGTTATCTTGACATTCTACTGTTTGTTATTTTGACATTCTACTGTGTGTTATCTTGTCATTCTACTGTGTGTTATCTTGACATTCTACTGTTTGTTATCTTGACATTCTACTGTATGTTATCTTGACATTCTACTGTATGTTATCTTGACATTCTACTGTGTGTTATCTTGACATTCTACTGTATGTTATCTTGACATTCTACTGTGTGTTATCTTGACATTCTACTGTATGTTATCTTGACATTCTACTGTGTGTTATCTTGACATTCTACTGTGTGTTATCTTGACATTCTACTGATTGTTATCTTGACATTCTACTGTATGTTATCTTGACATTCTACTGTGTGTTATCTTGACATTCTACTGTATGTTATCTTGACATTCTACTGTATGTTATCTTGACATTCTACTGTTTGTTATCTTGACATTCTACTGTAGGTTATCTTGACATTCTACTGTGTGTTATCTTGACATTCTACTGTATGTTATCTTGACATTCTACTGTATGTTATCTTGACATTCTACTGTGTTATCTTGACATTCTACAGTATGTTATCTTGACATTCTACTGTGTGTTATCTTGACATTCTACTGTATGTTATCTTGACATTCTACTGTATGTTATCTTGACATTCTACTGTGTGTTATCTTGACATTCTACTGTTTGTTATCTTGACATTCTACTGTGTGTTATCTTGACATTCTACTGTATGTTATCTTGACATTCTACTGTGTGTTATCTTGACATTCTACTGTGAGTTATCTTGACATCCTACTGTGTTATCTTGACATTCTACTGTATGTTATCTTGACATTCTACTGTTTGTTATTTTGACATTCTACTGTGTGTTATCTTGTCATTCTACTGTGTGTTATCTTGACATTCTACTGTTTGTTATCTTGACATTCTACTGTATGTTATCTTGACATTCTACTGTATGTTATCTTGACATTCTACTGTGTGCTATCTTGACATTCTACTGTATGTTATCTTGACATTCTACTGTGTGTTATCTTGACATTCTACTGTATGTTATCTTGACATTCTACTGTGTGTTATCTTGACATTCTACTGTGTGTTATCTTGACATTCTACTGATTGTTATGTTGACATTCTACTGTATGTTATCTTGACATTCTACTGTGTGTTATCTTGACATTCTACTGTATGTTATCTTGACATTCTACTGTATGTTATCTTGACATTCTACTGTTTGTTATCTTGACATTCTACTGTAGGTTATCTTGACATTCTACTGTATGTTATCTTGACATTCTACTGTATGTTATCTTGACATTCTACTGTATGTTATCTTGACATTCTACTGTGTTATCTTGACATTCTACAGTATGTTATCTTGACATTCTACTGTGTGTTATCTTGACATTCTACTGTATGTTATCTTGACATTCTACTGTATGTTATCTTGACATTCTACTGTGTGTTATCTTGACATTCTACTGTTTGTTATCTTGACATTCTACTGTGTGTTATCTTGACATTCTACTGTATGTTATCTTGACATTCTACTGTGTGTTATCTTGACATTCTACTGTTTGTTATCTTGACATTCTACTGTTTGTTATCTTAACATTCTACTGTATGTTATCTTGACATTCTACTGTGTGTTATCTTGATATTCTACTGTTTGTTATCTTGACATTCTACTGTATGTTATCTTGACATTCTACTGTATGTTATCTTGACATTCTACTGTGTGTTATCTTGACATTCTACTGTATGTTATCTTGACATTCTACTGTGTGTTATCTTGACATTCTACTGTATGTTATCTTGACATTCTACTGTGTTATCTTGACATTCTACTGTATGTTATCTTGACAATCTACTGTTTGTTATCTTGACATTCTACTGTATGTTATCTTGACATTCTACTGTGTGTTATCTTGACATTCTACTGTTTGTTATCTTGACATTCTACTGTTTGTTATCTTGACATTCTACTGTGTGTTTTCTTGACATTCTACTGTATGTTATCTTGACATTCTACTGTGTGTTATCTTGACATTCTACTGTATGTTATCTTGACATTCTACTGTATGTTATCTTGACATTCTACTGTGTGTTATCTTGACATTCTACTGTGTTATCTTGACATTCTACTGTATGTTATCTTGACATTCTACTGTTTGTTATCTTGACATTCTACTGTATGTTATCTTGACATTCTACTGTGTGTTATCTTGACATTCTACTGTATGTTATCTTGACATTCTACTGGTTGTTATCTTGACATTCTACTGTATGTTATCTTGACATTCTACTGTGTGTTATCGTGACATTCTACTGTTTCTTCTCTTGACATTTTACTGTTTGTTATCTTGACATTCTACTGTGTGTTATCTTGACATTCTACTGTATGTTATCTTGACATTCTACTGTGAGTTATCTTGACATTCTACTGTGAGTTATCTTGACATTCTACTGTGTTATCTTGACATTCTACTGTATGTTATCTTGACATTCTACTGTTTGTTATCTTGACATTCTACTGTGTGTTTTCTTGACATTCTACTGTATGTTATCTTGACATTCTACTGTGTGTTATCTTGACATTCTACTGTATGTTATCTTGACATTCTACTGTATGTTATCTTGACATTCTACTGTGTGTTATCTTGACATTCTACTGTGTTATCTTGACATTCTACTGTATGTTATCTTGACATTCTACTGTTTGTTATCTTGACATTCTACTGATTGTTATCTTGACATTCTACTGTATGTTATCTTGACATTCTACTGTGTGTTATCTTGACATTCTACTGTATGTTATCTTGACAATCTACTGTTTGTTATCTTGACATTCTACTGTATGTTATCTTGACATTCTACTGTGTGTTATCTTGACATTCTACTGTTTGTTATCTTGACATTCTACTGTTTGTTATCTTGACATTCTACTGTGTGTTTTCTTGACATTCTACTGTATGTTATCTTGACATTCTACTGTGTGTTATCTTGACATTCTACTGTGTTATCTTGACATTCTACTGTATGTTATCTTGACATTCTACTGTTTGTTATCTTGACATTCTACTGTATGTTATCTTGACATTCTACTGTGTGTTATCTTGACATTCTACTGTATGTTATCTTGACATTCTACTGGTTGTTATCTTGACATTCTACTGTATGTTATCTTGACATTCTACTGTGTGTTATCGTGACATTCTACTGTTTGTTCTCGTTACATTTTACTGTTTGTTATCTTGACATTCTACTGTGTGTTATCTTGACATTCTACTGTATGTTATCTTGACATTCTACTGTGTGTTATCTTGACATTCTACTGATTGTTATGTTGACATTCTACTGTATGTTATCTTGACATTCTACTGTGTGTTATCTTGACATTCTACTGTATGTTATCTTGACATTCTAGTGTTTGTTATCTTGACATTCTACTGTAGGTTATCTTGACATTCTACTGTGTGTTATCTTGACATTCTACTGTATGTTATCTTGACATTCTACTGTATGTTATCTTGACATTCTACTGTGTTATCTTGACATTCTACAGTATGTTATCTTGACATTCTACTGTGTGTTATCTTGACATTCTACTGTATGTTATCTTGACATTCTACTGTATGTTATCTTGACATTCTACTGTGTGTTATCTTGACATTCTACTGTTTGTTATCTTGACATTCTACTGTGTGTTATCTTGACATTCTACTGTATGTTATCTTGACATTCTACTGTGTGTTATCTTGACATTCTACTGTTTGTTATCTTGACATTCTACTGTTTGTTATCTTAACATTCTACTGTATGTTATCTTGACATTCTACTGTGTGTTATCTTGATATTCTACTGTTTGTTATCTTGACATTCTACTGTATGTTATCTTGACATTCTACTGTATGTTATCTTGACATTCTACTGTGTGTTATCTTGACATTCTACTGTATGTTATCTTGACATTCTACTGTGTGTTATCTTGACATTCTACTGTATGTTATCTTGACATTCTACTGTGTTATCTTGACATTCTACTGTATGTTATCTTGACAATCTACTGTATGTTATCTTGACATTCTACTGTGTGTTATCTTGACATTCTACTGTATGTTATCTTGACATTCTACTGTATGTTATCTTGACATTCTACTGTGTGTTATCTTGACATTCTACTGTTTGTTATCTTGACATTCTACTGTTTGTTATCTTAACATTCTACTGTATGTTATCTTGACATTCTACTGTGTGTTATCTTGATATTCTACTGTTTGTTATCTTGACATTCTACTGTATGTTATCTTGACATTCTACTGTATGTTATCTTGACATTCTACTGTGTGTTATCTTGACATTCTACTGTATGTTATCTTGACATTCTACTGTGTGTTATCTTGACATTCTACTGTATGTTATCTTGACATTCTACTGTGTTATCTTGACATTCTACTGTATGTTATCTTGACAATCTACTGTTTGTTATCTTGACATTCTACTGTATGTTATCTTGACATTCTACTGTGTGTTATCTTGACATTCTACTGTTTGTTATCTTGACATTCTACTGTTTGTTATCTTGACATTCTACTGTGTGTTTTCTTGACATTCTACTGTATGTTATCTTGACATTCTACTGTGTGTTATCTTGACATTCTACTGTATGTTATCTTGACATTCTACTGTATGTTATCTTGACATTCTACTGTGTGTTATCTTGACATTCTACTGTGTTATCTTGACATTCTACTGTATGTTATCTTGACATTCTACTGTTTGTTATCTTGACATTCTACTGTATGTTATCTTGACATTCTACTGTGTGTTATCTTGACATTCTACTGTATGTTATCTTGACATTCTACTGGTTGTTATCTTGACATTCTACTGTATGTTATCTTGACATTCTACTGTGTGTTATCGTGACATTCTACTGTTTCTTCTCTTGACATTTTACTGTTTGTTATCTTGACATTCTACTGTGTGTTATCTTGACATTCTACTGTATGTTATCTTGACATTCTACTGTGTGTTATCTTGACATTCTACTGTATGTTATCTTGACATTCTACTGTATGTTATCTTGACATTCTACTGTTTGTTATCTTGACATTCTACTGTAGGTTATCTTGACATTCTACTGTGTGTTATCTTGACATTCTACAGTATGTTATCTTGACATTCTACTGTGTGTTATCTTGACATTCTACTGTATGTTATCTTGACATTCTACTGTATGTTATCTTGACATTCTACTGTGTGTTATCTTGACATTCTACTGTGTGTTATCTTGACATTCTACTGTATGTTATCTTGACATTCTACTGTATGTTATCTTGACATTCTACTGTGTTATCTTGACATTCTACAGTATGTTATCTTGACATTCTACTGTATGTTATCTTGACATTCTACTGTGTGTTATCTTGACATTCTACTGTGTGTTATCTTGACATTCTACTGTATGTTATCTTGACATTCTACTGTGTGTTATCTTGACATTCTACTGTATGTTATCTTGACATTCTACTGTAGGTTATCTTGACATTCTACTGTGTGTTATCTTGACATTCTACTGTATGTTATCTTGACATTCTACTGTATGTTATCTTGACATTCTACTGTGTTATCTTGACATTCTACAGTATGTTATCTTGACATTCTACTGTATGTTATCTTGACATTCTACTGTGTGTTATCTTGACATTCTACTGTGTGTTATCTTGACATTCTACTGTATGTTATCTTGACATTCTACTGTGTGTTATCTTGACATTCTACTGTATGTTATCTTGACATTCTACTGTATGTTATCTTGACATTCTACTGTGTGTTATCTTGACATTCTACTGTGTGTTATCTTGACATTCTACTGTGTGTTATCTTGACATTCCACTGTATGTTATCTTGACATTCTACTGTGTGTTATCTTGACATTCTACTGTGTGTTATCTTGACATTCTACTGTATGTTATCTTGACATTCTACTGTGTGTTATCTTGACATTCTACTGTATGTTATCTTGACATTCTACTGTGTTATCTTGACATTCTACTGTACGTTATCTTGACATTCTACTGTGAGTTATCTTGACATTCTACTGTGTTATCTTGACGTTCTACTGTATGTTATCTTGACATTCTACTGTTTGTTATCTTGACATTCTACTGTGTGTTTTCTTGACATTCTACTGTATGTTATCTTGACATTCTACTGTGTGTTATCTTGACATTCTACTGTATGTTATCTTGACATTCTACTGTATGTTATCTTGACATTCTACTGTGTGTTATCTTGACATTCTACTGTGTTATCTTGACATTCTACTGTATGTTATCTTGACATTCTACTGTTTGTTATCTTGACATTCTACTGATTGTTATCTTGACATTCTACTGTATGTTATCTTGACATTCTACTGTGTGTTATCTTGACATTCTACTGTATGTTATCTTGACAATCTACTGTTTGTTATCTTGACATTCTACTGTATGTTATCTTGACATTCTACTGTGTGTTATCTTGACATTCTACTGTTTGTTATCTTGACATTCTACTGTTTGTTATCTTGACATTCTACTGTGTGTTTTCTTGACATTCTACTGTATGTTATCTTGACATTCTACTGTGTGTTATCTTGACATTCTACTGTGTTATCTTGACATTCTACTGTATGTTATCTTGACATTCTACTGTTTGTTATCTTGACATTCTACTGTATGTTATCTTGACATTCTACTGTGTGTTATCTTGACATTCTACTGTATGTTATCTTGACATTCTACTGGTTGTTATCTTGACATTCTACTGTATGTTATCTTGACATTCTACTGTGTGTTATCGTGACATTCTACTGTTGGTCCTCGTTACATTTTACTGTTTGTTATCTTGACATTCTACTGTGTGTTATCTTGACATTCTACTGTATGTTATCTTGACATTCTACTGTGTGTTATCTTGACATTCTACTGATTGTTATGTTGACATTCTACTGTATGTTATCTTGACATTCTACTGTGTGTTATCTTGACATTCTACTGTATGTTATCTTGACATTCTACTGTTTGTTATCTTGACATTCTACTGTAGGTTATCTTGACATTCTACTGTGTGTTATCTTGACATTCTACTGTATGTTATCTTGACATTCTACTGTATGTTATCTTGACATTCTACTGTGTTATCTTGGCATTCTACAGTATGTTATCTTGACATTCTACTGTGTGTTATCTTGACATTCTACTGTATGTTATCTTGACATTCTACTGTATGTTATCTTGACATTCTACTGTGTGTTATCTTGACATTCTACTGTTTGTTATCTTGACATTCTACTGTGTGTTATCTTGACATTCTACTGTATGTTATCTTGACATTCTACTGTGTGTTATCTTGACATTCTACTGTTTGTTATCTTGACATTCTACTGTTTGTTATCTTAACATTCTACTGTATGTTATCTTGACATTCTACTGTGTGTTATCTTGATAGTCTACTGTTTGTTATCTTGACATTCTACTGTATGTTATCTTGACATTCTACTGTATGTTATCTTGACATTCTACTGTGTGTTATCTTGACATTCTACTGTATGTTATCTTGACATTCTACTGTGTGTTATCTTGACATTCTACTGTATGTTATCTTGACATTCTACTGTGTTATCTTGACATTCTACTGTATGTTATCTTGACAATCTACTGTTTGTTATCTTGACATTCTACTGTATGTTATCTTGACATTCTACTGTGTGTTATCTTGACATTCTACTGTTTGTTATCTTGACATTCTACTGTTTGTTATCTTGACATTCTACTGTGTGTTTTCTTGACATTCTACTGTATGTTATCTTGACATTCTACTGTGTGTTATCTTGACATTGTACTGTATGTTATCTTGACATTCTACTGTATGTTATCTTGACATTCTACTGTGTGTTATCTTGACATTCTACTGTGTTATCTTGACATTCTACTGTATGTTATCTTGACATTCTACTGTTTGTTATCTTGACATTCTACTGTTTGTTATCTTGACATTCTACTGTATGTTATCTTGACATTCTACTGTATGTTATCTTGACATTCTACTGTGTGTTATCTTGACATTCTACTGTATGTTATCTTGACATTCTACTGTATGTTATCTTGACATTCTACTGTTTGTTATCTTGACATTCTACTGTATGTTATCTTGACATTCTACTGTATGTTATCTTGACATTCTACTGTATGTTATCTTGACATTCTACTGTTTGTTATCTTGACATTCTACTGTAGGTTATCTTGACATTCTACTGTGTGTTATCTTGACATTCTACAGTATGTTATCTTGACATTCTACTGTGTGTTATCTTGACATTCTACTGTATGTTATCTTGACATTCTACTGTATGTTATCTTGACATTCTACTGTGTGTTATCTTGACATTCTACTGTGTGTTATCTTGACATTCTACTGTATGTTATCTTGACATTCTACTGTATGTTATCTTGACATTCTACTGTGTTATCTTGACATTCTACAGTATGTTATCTTGACATTCTACTGTATGTTATCTTGACATTCTACTGTGTGTTATCTTGACATTCTACTGTGTGTTATCTTGACATTCTACTGTATGTTATCTTGACATTCTACTGTGTGTTATCTTGACATTCTACTGTATGTTATCTTGACATTCTACTGTAGGTTATCTTGACATTCTACTGTGTGTTATCTTGACATTCTACTGTATGTTATCTTGACATTCTACTGTATGTTATCTTGACATTCTACTGTGTTATCTTGACATTCTACAGTATGTTATCTTGACATTCTACTGTATGTTATCTTGACATTCTACTGTGTGTTATCTTGACATTCTACTGTGTGTTATCTTGACATTCTACTGTATGTTATCTTGACATTCTACTGTGTGTTATCTTGACATTCTACTGTATGTTATCTTGACATTCTACTGTATGTTATCTTGACATTCTACTGTGTGTTATCTTGACATTCTACTGTATGTTATCTTGACATTCTACTGTGTGTTATCTTGACATTCCACTGTATGTTATCTTGACATTCTACTGTGTGTTATCTTGACATTCTACTGTGTGTTATCTTGACATTCTACTGTATGTTATCTTGACATTCTACTGTGTGTTATCTTGACATTCTACTGTATGTTATCTTGACATTCTACTGTGTTATCTTGACATTCTACTGTACGTTATCTTGACATTCTACTGTGAGTTATCTTGACATTCTACTGTGTTATCTTGACATTCTACTGTATGTTATCTTGACATTCTACTGTTTGTTATCTTGACATTCTACTGTGTGTTTTCTTGACATTCTACTGTATGTTATCTTGACATTCTACTGTGTGTTATCTTGACATTCTACTGTATGTTATCTTGACATTCTACTGTATGTTATCTTGACATTCTACTGTGTGTTATCTTGACATTCTACTGTGTTATCTTGACATTCTACTGTATGTTATCTTGACATTCTACTGTTTGTTATCTTGACATTCTACTGATTGTTATCTTGACATTCTACTGTATGTTATCTTGACATTCTACTGTGTGTTATCTTGACATTCTACTGTATGTTATCTTGACAATCTACTGTTTGTTATCTTGACATTCTACTGTATGTTATCTTGACATTCTACTGTGTGTTATCTTGACATTCTACTGTTTGTTATCTTGACATTCTACTGTTTGTTATCTTGACATTCTACTGTGTGTTTTCTTGACATTCTACTGTATGTTATCTTGACATTCTACTGTGTGTTATCTTGACATTCTACTGTGTTATCTTGACATTCTACTGTATGTTATCTTGACATTCTACTGTTTGTTATCTTGACATTCTACTGTATGTTATCTTGACATTCTACTGTGTGTTATCTTGACATTCTACTGTATGTTATCTTGACATTCTACTGGTTGTTATCTTGACATTCTACTGTATGTTATCTTGACATTCTACTGTGTGTTATCGTGACATTCTACTGTTTGTTCTCGTTACATTTTACTGTTTGTTATCTTGACATTCTACTGTGTGTTATCTTGACATTCTACTGTATGTTATCTTGACATTCTACTGTGTGTTATCTTGACATTCTACTGTATGTTATCTTGACATTCTACTGTGTTATCTTGACATTCTACTGTATGTTATCTTGACATTCTACTGTGAGTTATCTTGACATTCTACTGTGTTATCTTGACATTCTACTGTATGTTATCTTGACATTCTACTGTTTGTTATTTTGACATTCTACTGTGTGTTATCTTGTCATTCTACTGTGTGTTATCTTGACATTCTACTGTTTGTTATCTTGACATTCTACTGTATGTAATCTTGACATTCTACTGTATGTTATCTTGACATTCTACTGTGTGTTATCTTGACATTCTACTGTATGTTATCTTGACATTCTACTGTGTGTTATCTTGACATTCTACTGTATGTTATCTTGACATTCTACTGTGTGTTATCTTGACATTCTACTGTGTGTTATCTTGACATTCTACTGTATGTTATCTTGACATTCTACAGTGTGTTATCTTGACATTCTACTGTATGTTATCTTGACATTCTACTGTATGTTATCTTGACATTCTACTGTGTGTTATCTTGACATTCCACTGTATGTTATCTTGACATTCTACTGTATGTTATCTTGACATTCTACTGTGTGTTATCTTGACATTCTACTGTATGTTATCTTGACATTCTACTGTGTGTTATCTTGACATTCTACTGTATGTTATCTTGACATTCTACTGTGTTATCTTGACATTCTACTGTACGTTATCTTGACATTCTACTGTGAGTTATCTTGACATCCTACTGTGTTATCTTGACATTCTACTGTATGTTATCTTGACATTCTACTGTTTGTTATTTTGACATTCTACTGTGTGTTATCTTGTCATTCTACTGTGTGTTATCTTGACATTCTACTGTTTGTTATCTTGACATTCTACTGTATGTTATCTTGACATTCTACTGTATGTTATCTTGACATTCTACTGTGTGTTATCTTGACATTCTACTGTATGTTATCTTGACATTCTACTGTGTGTTATCTTGACATTCTACTGTATGTTATCTTGACATTCTACTGTGTGTTATCTTGACATTCTACTGTGTGTTATCTTGACATTCTACTGATTGTTATCTTGACATTCTACTGTATGTTATCTTGACATTCTACTGTGTGTTATCTTGACATTCTACTGTATGTTATCTTGACATTCTACTGTATGTTATCTTGACATTCTACTGTTTGTTATCTTGACATTCTACTGTAGGTTATCTTGACATTCTACTGTGTGTTATCTTGACATTCTACTGTATGTTATCTTGACATTCTACTGTATGTTATCTTGACATTCTACTGTGTTATCTTGACATTCTACAGTATGTTATCTTGACATTCTACTGTGTGTTATCTTGACATTCTACTGTATGTTATCTTGACATTCTACTGTATGTTATCTTGACATTCTACTGTGTGTTATCTTGACATTCTACTGTTTGTTATCTTGACATTCTACTGTGTGTTATCTTGACATTCTACTGTATGTTATCTTGACATTCTACTGTGTGTTATCTTGACATTCTACTGTGAGTTATCTTGACATCCTACTGTGTTATCTTGACATTCTACTGTATGTTATCTTGACATTCTACTGTTTGTTATTTTGACATTCTACTGTGTGTTATCTTGTCATTCTACTGTGTGTTATCTTGACATTCTACTGTTTGTTATCTTGACATTCTACTGTATGTTATCTTGACATTCTACTGTATGTTATCTTGACATTCTACTGTGTGTTATCTTGACATTCTACTGTATGTTATCTTGACATTCTACTGTGTGTTATCTTGACATTCTACTGTATGTTATCTTGACATTCTACTGTGTGTTATCTTGACATTCTACTGTGTGTTATCTTGACATTCTACTGATTGTTATCTTGACATTCTACTGTATGTTATCTTGACATTCTACTGTGTGTTATCTTGACATTCTACTGTATGTTATCTTGACATTCTACTGTATGTTATCTTGACATTCTACTGTTTGTTATCTTGACATTCTACTGTAGGTTATCTTGACATTCTACTGTGTGTTATCTTGACATTCTACTGTATGTTATCTTGACATTCTACTGTATGTTATCTTGACATTCTACTGTGTTATCTTGACATTCTACAGTATGTTATCTTGACATTCTACTGTGTGTTATCTTGACATTCTACTGTATGTTCTCTTGACATTCTACTGTATGTTATCTTGACATTCTACTGTGTGTTATCTTGACATTCTACTGTTTGTTATCTTGACATTCTACTGTGTGTTATCTTGACATTCTACTGTATGTTATCTTGACATTCTACTGTGTGTTATCTTGACATTCTACTGTTTGTTATCTTGACATTCTACTGTTTGTTATCTTAACATTCTACTGTATGTTATCTTGACATTCTACTGTGTGTTATCTTGATATTCTACTGTTTGTTATCTTGACATTCTACTGTATGTTATCTTGACATTCTACTGTATGTTATCTTGACATTCTACTGTGTGTTATCTTGACATTCTACTGTATGTTATCTTGACATTCTACTGTGTGTTATCTTGACATTCTACTGTATGTTATCTTGACATTCTACTGTGTTATCTTGACATTCTACTGTATGTTATCTTGACAATCTACTGTTTGTTATCTTGACATTCTACTGTATGTTATCTTGACATTCTACTGTGTGTTATCTTGACATTCTACTGTTTGTTATCTTGACATTCTACTGTTTGTTATCTTGACATTCTACTGTGTGTTTTCTTGACATTCTACTGTATGTTATCTTGACATTCTACTGTGTGTTATCTTGACATTCTACTGTATGTTATCTTGACATTCTACTGTATGTTATCTTGACATTCTACTGTGTGTTATCTTGACATTCTACTGTGTTATCTTGACATTCTACTGTATGTTATCTTGACATTCTACTGTTTGTTATCTTGACATTCTACTGTATGTTATCTTGACATTCTACTGTGTGTTATCTTGACATTCTACTGTATGTTATCTTGACATTCTACTGGTTGTTATCTTGACATTCTACTGTATGTTATCTTGACATTCTACTGTGTGTTATCGTGACATTCTACTGTTTCTTCTCTTGACATTTTACTGTTTGTTATCTTGACATTCTACTGTGTGTTATCTTGACATTCTACTGTATGTTATCTTGACATTCTACTGTGTGTTATCTTGACATTCTACTGTATGTTATCTTGACATTCCACTGTATGTTATCTTGACATTCTACTGTGTGTTATCTTGACATTCTACTGTGTGTTATCTTGACATTCTACTGTATGTTATCTTGACATTCTACTGTGTGTTATCTTGACATTCTACTGTGTTATCTTGACATTCTACTGTACGTTATCTTGACATTCTACTGTGAGTTAACTTGACATTCTACTGTGTTATCTTGACATTCTACTGTATGTTATCTTGACATTCTACTGTTTGTTATTTTGACATTCTACTGTGTGTTATCTTGTCATTCTACTGTGTGTAATCTTGACATTCTACTGTTTGTTATCTTGACATTCTACTGTATGTTATCTTGACATTCTACTGGTTGTTATCTTGACATTCTACTGTATGTTATCTTGACATTCTACTGTGTGTTATCTTGACATTCTACTGTATGTTATCTTGACATTCTACTGTGTGTTATCTTGACATTCTACTGTGTGTTATCTTGACATTCTACTGTATGTTATCTTGACATTCTACTGTGTGTTATCTTGACATTCTACTGTATGTTATCTTGACATTCTAATGTATGTTATCTTGACATTCTACTGTGTGTTATCTTGACATTCTACTGTATGTTATCTTGACATTCTACTGTGTGTTATCTTGACATTCCACTGTGTGTTATCTTGACATTCTACTGTATGTTATCTTGACATTCTACTGTTTGTTATCTTGACATTCCACTGTATGTTATCTTGACATTCTACTGTGTGTTATCTTGACATTCTACTGTGTGTTATCTTGACATTCTACTGTGTGTTATCTTGACATTCTACTGTGTGTTATCTTGACATTCTACTGTATGTTATCTTGACATTCTACTGTGTGTTATCTTGACATTCCACTGTGTGTTATCTTGACATTCTACAGTATGTTATCTTGACATTCTACTGTATGTTATCTTGACATTCAACTGTTTGTTATCTTGACATTCTACTGTAGGTTATCTTGACATTCTACTGTATGTTATCTTGACATTCTACTGTATGTTATCTTGACATTCTACTGTGTGTTATCTTGACATTCTACTGTATGTTATCTTGACATTCTACTGTATGTTATCTTGACATTCTACTGTGTGTTATCTTGACATTCTACTGTGTGTTATCTTGACATTCTACTGTATGTTATCTTGACATTCTACTTTATGTTATCTTGACATTCTACTGTATGTTATCTTGACATTCTACTGTGTGTTATCTTGACATTCTACTGTATGTTATCTTGACATTCTACTGGTTGTTATCTTGACATTCTACTGTATGTTATCTTGACTTTCTACTGTATGTTATCTTGACATTCTACTGTGTGTTATCTTGACATTCTACTGTATGTTATCTTGACATTCTACTGTGTTATCTTGACATTCTACTGTATGTTATCTTGACATTCTACTGTGAGTTATCTTGACATTCTACTGTGTTATCTTGACATTCTACTGTATGTTATCTTGACATTCTACTGTTTGTTATTTTGACATTCTACTGTGTGTTATCTTGTCATTCTACTGTGTGTTATCTTGACATTCTACTGTTTGTTATCTTGACATTCTACTGTATGTTATCTTGACATTCTACTGTATGTTATCTTGACATTCTACTGTGTGTTATCTTGACATTCTACTGTATGTTATCTTGACATTCTACTGTGTGTTATCTTGACATTCTACTGTATGTTATCTTGACATTCTACTGTGTGTTATCTTGACATTCTACTGTGTGTTATCTTGACATTCTACTGTATGTTATCTTGACATTCTACTGTGTGTTATCTTGACATTCTACTGTATGTTATCTTGACATTCTACTGTATGTTATCTTGACATTCTACTGTGTGTTATCTTGACATTCTACTGTATGTTATCTTGACATTCTACTGTGTGTTATCTTGACATTCCACTGTATGTTATCTTGACATTCTACTGTATGTTATCTTGACATTCCACTGTATGTTATCTTGACATTCTACTGTACGTTATCTTGACATTCTACTGTGAGTTATCTTGACATCCTACTGTGTTATCTTGACATTCTACTGTATGTTATCTTGACATTCTACTGTTTGTTATTTTGACATTCTATGTGTGTTATCTTTTCATTCTACTGTGTGTTATCTTGACATTCTACTGTTTGTTATCTTGACATTCTACTCTATGTTATCTTGACATTCTACTGTATGTTATCTTGACATTCTACTGTGTGTTATCTTGACATTCTACTGTATGTTATCTTGACATTCTACTGTGTGTTATCTTGACATTCTACTGTATGTTATCTTGACATTCTACTGTGTGTTATCTTGACATTCTACTGTGTGTTATCTTGACATTCTACTGTATGTTATCTTGACATTCTACTGTGTGTTATCTTGACATTCTACTGTATGTTATCTTGACATTCTAATGTATGTTATCTTGACATTCTACTGTGTGTTATCTTGACATTCTACTGTATGTTATCTTGACATTCTACTGTGTGTTATCTTGACATTCTACTGTATGTTATCTTGACATTCTACTGTTTGTTATCTTGACATTCCACTGTATGTTATCTTGACATTCTACTGTGTGTTATCTTGACATTCTACTGTGTGTTATCTTGACATTCTACTGTGTGTTATCTTGACATTCTACTGTGTGTTATCTTGACATTCTACTGTATGTTATCTTGACATTCTACTGTGTGTTATCTTGACATTCCACTGTGTGTTATCTTGACATTCTACAGTATGTTATCTTGACATTCTACTGTATGTTATCTTGACATTCTACTGTGTGTTATCTTGACATTCTACTGTATGTTATCTTGACATTCTACTGTATGTTATCTTGACATTCTACTATGTGTTATCTTGACATTCTACTGTGTGTTATCTTGACATTCTACTGTATGTTATCTTGACATTCTACTGTATGTTATCTTGACATTCTACTGTATGTTATCTTGACATTCTACTGTGTGTTATCTTGACATTCTACTGTATCTTATCTTGACATTCTACTGTATGTTATCTTGACATTCTACTGTATGTTATCTTGACTTTCTACTGTGTGTTATCTTGACATTCTACTGTATGTTATCTTGACATTCTACTGTATGTTATCTTGACATGTATTTCTGTGCATCACTTGGCTTATAAAGTTCCTCTTTTCTCTGAGAGAAACCTAATTTCCTATCTATTTCCTATGCTTCACCGGCACATTCATGTAAGTGTGAAGATAAACATGTTCGAAAGCTGCAGGTATTCGAGAGAAATGTACTGTATATGGCATAATACCTTTTTCAGGTCTTTACATGTAGTGTGTTTGATGCTGAAATCTATCCTTTTCCATATTTTTCAGGAGTTGAAAGCTCCCCCAAATGGAGTCAGGGGCTGCCACTCCATTACCCCACCGGTCATAATCTCTTCTTTTCCCTCCCAGAAAGGTCCAGACGTGGAGGCGGGAGAAGTATTTGACTGCCAGGGAGACATGCTTTATGACCATTTTAAAGGACATAATTATAGTTATTCATTTATTCATTTTCTACTATTTTTGGCTATTTTTTAAACCCAAAGTGGACTTCTGTTTTCCCATTGGAAGTGTTTCTTGTTTGTAATAAACATTTGTATTTGATACCGGTACATCTCCTGTCGGTGTGTTTTACTTTCAACATTCAAAAATGCACTCTCACATCTGAGCTATCTTGTTGCAGGTGCATGGTAACAATTAGATCAGTTGAAAGAAAAAAGTAGCCTGCACACTTTTTTATTGATGCTCACGAGTCAACCTCTTGACCTTCGTCAGAGCTTTTTGCTCTACTAGACTAAATTAACCATCTTTGGTATAATAATTATGTCACGTTCTGACCATAGTTCCTGTGTGTTGTGCTTGTTTTAGTGTTGGTCAGGACGTGAGCTGGGTGGGCATTCTATGTTGTGTGTCTAGTTTGTCTGTTTCTGTGTTCGGCCTAATATGGTTCTCAATCAGAGGCAGCTGTCAATCGTTGTCCCTGATTGGGAATCATATAGGTGGCTTGTTTTGTGTTGGGGATTTGTGGGTGGTTGTTTTCCTGTCTTTGTGTTGTCTCTGCACCAGCGCTGTATCGGTTTGCAACATTTGTTATTTTGTTTTGTAAGTGTTCACGTTTATTTGTCGTAATTAAACATGTTGAGCACTGGCTACGCTGCGTGTTGGTTCGATCCCTGCTACACCTCCTCTTCTCATGAAGAGAGGGAAGGCTGCCGTTACAGAAACACCCACCACCAAAGGACCAAGCAGAGTGGGAAAGGACAGCAGCAGCAGCGGAAAAAGACACAGGACTCATGGACTTGGGAGGAGATTCTGGACGGCAAGGGACCCTGGGCTCAGCCAGGGGAATATCGCCGTCCCAAGGCAGAGTTGGAGGCAGCGAAGGCAGAGAGGCGCTGGTATGAGGAGGTAGCGCGGCGACGCGGATGGAAGCCCGAGAGTCAGACCCAGAAATTTATTGGGGGGAGGCACACGCGGAGTGGGGCTAAGCCGGGTAGGAGACCTGAGCCAACTCCCCGTGCTTATCGTGGAGTGAGAGGGCGTTGTACTGGTCAGGCACCGTGTTATGCCGTGGAGCGCACGGTGTCCCTAGTACGCATGCTTAGCCCGGTGCGATACATTCTATTCTATTCCACCTCGCCGCACTGGCCGGGCTGGTTTGGGCATCGAGCCGGGTGCCATGAAGCCGGATCAACACATCTGGTCTCCAGTGCGTCTCCTCGGGCCGGTGTACATGGCACCAGCCTTACAAATGGTGTCCCCGGTTCGCCAGCATAGCCCAGTGCGGGCTATTCCACCTCACCGCACTGGCAGGGCCACGGGGAACATTCAACCGGGTAAGGTTGGGCAGGCTCGGTGCTCAAGAGCTGTTGTACTCCTTCACGGTCCGGTATATCCGGTGCCACCAACACGTACCAGTCCTCCGGTGGCAGCCCCCCGCTCCAGGCTGTCTCTCCGGGTTCTCTGTACAGTTGCTCCCGCCTGTCCAGCGCTGTCAGAGCCTTCCTCTTCTCCAGCGCAGCCAGAGTCTCTCAACTGCCCAGAGCTGTCTGAGCTGTCTGCCTGCCCAGCGCTGTCTGAGCTGCCTGACTGCCCAGTGCCGTCTGAGCTGCCTGCCTGCCCAGCACCGTCTGAGCTGCCTGCCTGCCCAGCGCTGTCTGAGCTGCCTTTCTGCCCAGCGCCGGCTGAGCTGCCTGCCTGCCCAGCGCCGGCTGAGCTGCCTGCCTGCCCAGCGCCATCTGAGCTGCCTGCCTGCCCAGCGTCGTCTGAGCCGCCTGCCAGTCAGGAGCTGCCCTCCAGTCATGAGCTGCCCTCCAGTCATGAATGCCCCTCAGTCCGGAGCTGCCATTAGTCCGGAGCTGCCCTTCAGTCCAGAGCTGCCTCTCTGTCCGGAGCTGCCCTTCAGTCCGGAGCTGCCCCTCTGTCCTGAGCTACCTCTTTGTCTTGAGCTACCTCTCTGTCCTGAGCTAACTCTCTGTCCTGAGCTACCTCTCTGTCCTGAGCTACCTCTCTGTCCTGAACTAACTCTCTGTCCTGAGCTACCTCTCTGTCTTGAGCTATCTCCTCAATTTAGTGGGGACCTTGGTGAGGATTCCTAGGCCAAGGTCGGGGGCGAGGGTCGCCACTCAAAGGACGCTAAGAGGGGGACAAAGACAATGGTGGAGTGGTGGCCTCTTCCTGCGCCGGACCCGCCACCGCGGACAGATGCCCACCCAGACCCTCCCCTTGAGTTTTAGGGGTGCGTTCGGAGTCCGCACCTCAGGAGGGGGGTACTGTCACGTTCTGACCATAGTTCTTGTGTGTTGTGCTTGTTTTAGTGTTAGTTAGGACGTGAGCTGGGTGGGCATTCTATGTTGTGTGTCTAGTTTGTCTGTTTCTGTGTTCGGCCTAATATGGTTCTCAATCAGAGGCAGCTGTCAATCGTTGTCCCTGATTGGGAATCATATATAGGTGGCTTGTTTTGTGTTGGGGATTTGTGGGTGGTTGTTTTCCTGTCTTTGTGTTTTCTCTGCACCAGATAGGGCTGTATCGGTTTGCCACATTTGTTATTTTGTTTTGTAAGTGTTCACGTTTATTTGTCGTAATTAAACATGTTGAGCACTGGCTACGCTGCGTGTTGGTCCGATCCCTGCTACACCTCCTCTTCTCATGAAGAGAGGGAAGGCTGCCGTTACAAATGATTGATTACATTTCTATAACAATCTCAAAGACGCATTGAAAAAAATACAAATAAGCAATACAACATGAGTAGACTAGTTATAGTTGGCTAGGTAAACCAATACATCATGAGTAGACTAGCTGTAGTTGGCTAGGTAAACCAATACATCATGAGTAGACTAGCTGTAATTGGCTAGGTAAACCAATACATCATGTGTAGACTAGCTGTAGTTTGCTAGGTAAACAATTTATCATGAGTAGACTAGTTATAGTTGGCTAGGTAAACCAATACATCATGAGTAGACTAGCTGTAGTTAGCTAGGTAAACCAATACATCATGAGTAGACTAGCTGTAGTTGGCTAGGTAAACCAATACATCATGAGTAGACTGATTATATTTGGCTAGGTAAACCAATACATCATGAGTAGACTAATTATATTTGGCGAGGTAAACCAATACATTATGAGTAGACTAGCTGTAGTTGGCTAGGTCAACCAATACATCATGAGTAGCATCGTTATAGTTGGCTCTGTAAACCAATACATCATGAGTAGACTAGTTATAGTTGGCTAGGTAAACCAATACATCATGAGTAGACTAGTTTTAGTTGGATAGGTCAACAAAAACTTCATGAGTAGACTAGTTATAGTTGACAAGGTAAACAAATACATTATGAGTAGACTAGCTGCAGTTGGCTACGTAAACCAATACATCATGAGTAGACTAGCTGTAGTTGGCTAGGTAAACCAATACATCATGAGTAGACTAGCTGTAGTTGGCTAGGTAACCAACACATCATATGTAACCAAGCTGTAGTTAGCTACGTCAACCAATACATCATGAGTAGGTAACCTAACTGTAGTTGGCTACGTCAACCAATATATCATGAGTAGCCTAGCTGTAGTTGGCTAGGTCAACCAATACATCATTAGTACCCTAGCTGTAGTTGGCTAGGTAACCAATACATCATGAGTAGACTATCTGTAGTTGGCTAGGTAACCAATGCATCATGACTAGCCTAGCTGTAGTTGGCTAGGTAAACCAATACATCATGAGTAGACTAGCTGTAGTTGGCTAGGTAAACCAAAACATCAAGAGTAGACTAATTATAGTTGTCTAGGTTAACCAACACATTGTGAGTAGACTAGCTGTCGTTGGCTAGGTAAACCAGTACATCATGAGTAGACTAGCTGTAGTTGGCTAGGTAAACCAATACATCATGAGTAGACTAATTATATTTGGCTAGGCAAACCAATACATCATGAGTAGACTAGCTGTAGTTGGCTACATCAACCAATACATCATGAGTAGCCTCGTTATAGTTGGCTCTGTAAACCAATACATCATGAGTAGACTAGTTATAGTTGGCTAGGTAAACCAATACATCATGAGTAGACTAGTTATAGTTGGCTAGGTCAACCAAAACATCATGAGTAGACTAGCTGTAGTTGGCTAGGTTAAACCAATACATCATCAGTAGACTAGCTGTAGTTGGCTAGGTAACCAACACATCATATGTAGCCTTGCTGTAGTTAGCTACGTCAACCAATACATCATGAGTAGGTAGCCTAACTGTAGTTGGCTACCTAAACCAATACATAATGAGTAGCCTAGCTGTAGTTGGCTAGGTCAACCAATACATCATTAGTAGCCTAGCTGTAGTTGGCTAGGTAACCAATGCATCATGAGTAGGCTAGCTGTAGTTGGCTAGGGAAACCAATACATCATGAGTAGACTAGTTATAGTTGGCTAGGTAAACCAATACATCATGAGTAGACTAGCTGTAGTTGGCTAAGTAAACCAATACATCATGAGTAGACTATCTGTAGTTGGCTAGGTAAACCAATACATCATGAGTAGACTAGCTGTAGTTGACTAGGACAACCAATACATCATGAGTAGCCTAGTTATAGTTGGCTAGGTAAACCAATACATCATGAGTAGACTAATTATATTTGGCTAGGTAAACCAATACATCATGAGTAGACTAGCTGTAGTTGGCTAGGTCAACCAATACATCATGAGTGTCCTAGTTATAGTTGGCTAGGTAACCAATACATCATGAGTAGACTAGCTGTAGTTGGCTAGGTTAAACCAATACATCATGAGTAGACTAATTATATTTGGCTAGGTAAACCAATACATCATGAGTAGACAAGTTATAGTTGGCTAGGTAAACCAATATATCATTAGTAGCCTAGCTGTAGTTGGCTAGGTAACCAATACATCATGAGTAGCCTATCTGTAGTTGGCTAGGTAACAAATACATCATGTGTAGACTAGCTGTAGTTGGCTAGGGAACCAATGCATCATGAGTAGCCTAGCTGTAGTTCACTACGTCAACCAATACATCATGAGTTAGTAGCCTAACTGTAGTTGGCTAGGTAACCAATGCATCATGACTAGACTAGTTATAGTTGGCTAGGTAAACCAATACATCATGAGTAGACTAGTTCTAGTTGGCTAGGTTAACCAATACATCATGAGTAGACTAGTTATAGTTGGCTAGGTAAACCAATACATCATGAGTAGACTAGTTATAGTTGGCTAGGTAAACCAATACATAATGAGTAGACTAGCTGTAGTTGGCTAGGTCAACCAATACATCATGAGTAGACTAGTTGTAGTTTGCTAGGTAAACCAATACATCATGAGTAGACTAGCTGTAGTTGGCTAGGTAACGAATACATCATGAGTAGCCTACCTGTAGCTGGCTAGGTCAACCAATACATCATGAGTAGACTAGTTATAATTTGCTAGGTAACCAATTGTCACGTTCCTGACCTGTTTTCTGTTGTTTTGTATGTGTTTAGTTGGTCAGGACGTGAGCTGGTTGGGAATTCTATGTTGTGTGTCTAGTTTGTCTGTTTCTATGTCAGCCTGGTGTGGGTTCTCAATCAGAGACAGATGGTAGTCGTTGTCTCTGATTGAGACTCATATATAGGAGGCTTGTTTTGTGTTGGGATTTTGTGGGTGTTTGTTACCTGTCTCTGTGTTTGTGTTCTGCACCAGATAGGTCTGTATCGGTTTTGCACGTTTGTTATTTTGAATGTTGTTTGTAGTGTTTCACTTGTGTTTGTATTAAACATGTTTAACACTAGCCGCGCTGCATTTTGGTCCTCTCCTTCACCCCTGGAAGAAAGCCTTTACAGAAACACCCACCAAACCCGGACCAAGCAGTGTGGCAACGGGCAGCAGCAACAGCAGCAGCAGTACAAGGAGGAATGGACATGGGAGGAGATTCTGGACGGAGAAGTACCCTGGGCAGAGCCAGAGGAGTGTCGCCGTCCCAAAGCGGAGCTGGAGGCATCAAAAGCGGAGAGGCGTCATTATGAGGCGCTTGCAAGGCAGAGTGGCTGGAAACCCGAGAGGGTCAGCCAAAAATTTATTGGGGGGGGGGGGGGGGGGGATAAAGATGAGTGTGGCGAAGCCGGGTTTGATATCTGAGCCAACTCCCCGGGCTTACCGTGGAGTGAGAGGGCGTTGTACTGGTCAGACACCGTGTTATGCGGTAAAGCGCACGGTGTCCCCAGTACGCGTGCTTAGCCCAGTGCGGGCTATTCCACCTTGCCGCACTGGGAGGGCTAGGTTGGGCATCGAGCTGGATGTCATGAAGCCGGCCCAACGTATCTGGCCTCCAGTACGTCTCCTCGGGCCGGCGTACATGGCACCAGCCTTACAGGTGGTGTCCCCGGTTCGCCTGCATAGCCCAGTGCGGGTTGTTCCACCTCGCCGCACTGGCAGGGCTACGGGGACCATTCAACCTGGTAAGGTTGGAGAGTCTCGGTGCTCAAGAGCGCGTGTCCTCCTTCACGGTCCGGTATATCCGGCGCCACCTTCCCGACCCAGCCCAGTACCACCAGTGCCTACACCACGCACCAGGCTTCCAGTGCGTCTCCAGAGCCCTGTTCCTCCTCCCCGCACTCGCCCTGAGGTGCGTGCCCTCAGCCCGGTACCTCCAGTTCCGGCACCACGCATCAGGCCTATAGTGCGTCTCAGCCGGCCAGAGTCTGCCGTCTGCCCAGCGGTGCCTGAACTGCCCGTCTGCCCTGCGGTGCCTGTACTGCCCGTCTGCCCAGCGCCGTCTGAGCCGTCCGTCTGCCCAGCGCCGTCTGAGCCGTCCGTCTGCCCAGCGCCGTCTGAGCCATCCGTCTGCCCAGCGCCGTCTGAGCCATCCGTCTGCCCAGCGCCGTCTGAGCCATCCGTCTGCCCAGCGCCGTCTGAGCCATCCGTCTGCCCAGCGCCATCTGAGCCATCCGTCTGCCCAGCGCCGTCTGAGCCATCTGTCTGCCCAGCGCCATCTGAGTCATCCGTCTGCCACGAGCCATTAGAGCCGCCCGTCTGTCCCGAGCCATTAGAGCCGTCCGTCAGTCAGGAGCCGCTAGAGCCGTCCGTCAGTCAGGAGCTGCCAGAGACGCCAGCCAGTCAGGAGCTGCCAGAGACGCCAGCCAGTCAGGAGCTGCCAGAGACGCCAGCCAGTCAGGAGCCGCCAGAGACGCCAGCCAGTCAGGAGCCGCCAGAGACGCCAGCCAGTCAGGAGCTGCCAGAGCTGCCCTACAGTCATGAGCTGCCCTACAGTCATGAGCTGCCCTACAGTCATGAGCTGCCCTTCAGTCATGAGCTGCCCTTCAGTCATGAGCTGCCCTTCAGTCATGAGCTGCCCTTCAGTCATGAGCTGCCCTCCAGTCATGAGCTGCCCTCCAGTCATGAGCTGCCCTTCAGTCATGAGCTGCCCTTCAGTCATGAGCTGCCCTTCAGTCATGAGCTGCCTTTCAGTCATGAGCTGCCCTTCAGTCATGAGCTGCCCTCCAGTCATGAGCTGCCCTCCAGTCATGAGCTGCCCTCCAGTCATGAGCTGCCCTTCAGTCATGAGCTGCCCTCCAGTCATGAGCGGCCCTCCAGTCATGAGCGGCCCTCCAGTCATGAGCTGCCCTCCAGTCATGAGCTGCCCTCCAGTCATGAGCTGCCCTCCAGTCATGAGCTGCCACTCAGTCCGGAGTTGTCCCTCTGTCCTGGGCTACCTCTCTGTCCTGGGCTACCTCTCTGTCCTGGGCTACCTCTCTGTCCTGGGCTACCTCTCTGTCCTGGGCTACCTCTCTGTCCTGAGCTACCTCTTTGTCCTGAACTACCTCTCTGTCCTGAGTTGTCTCCTCTATTGTAGAGGGGAGTTGGTGAAGGTTCCTGGACCATGGTCGGGGGCGAGGGTCGCCACTCAAGGGACGCTAAGGAGGTGGACAAAGACAATGGTGGAGTGGTGCCCTCGTCCACCGCCGGAGCCGCCACCGCGGACAGATACCCACCCAGACCCTCCCCTTGAGTTTTAGGGGTGCGCCCGGAGTTCGCACCTTGAGGGGAGGGTTCTGTCACGTTCCTGACCTGTTTTCTGTTGTTTTTTATGTGTTTAGTTGGTCAGGACGTGAGCTGGGTGGGAATTCTATGTTGTGTGTCTAGTTTGTCTGTTTCTATGTCAGCCTGGTGTGGGTTCTCAATCGGAGAAAGATGGTAGTCGTTGTCTCTGATTGAGACTCATATATAGGAGGCTTGTTTTGTGTTGGGATTTTGTGGGTGTTTGTTACCTGTCTCTGTGTTTGTGTTCTGCACCAGATAGATCTGTATCGGTTTTGCACGTTTGTTATTTTGAATGTTGTTTGTAGTGTTTCACTTGTGTTTGTATTAAACATGTTTAACACTCGCCGCGCTGCATTTTGGTCCTCTCCTTCACCCCTGGAAGAAAGCCTTTACACCAATACATCATTAGTACCCTAGCTATAGTTGGCTAGGTAAACCAATACATCATGAGCAGACTAGCTGTAGTTGGCTAGGTAAACCAATACATCATGAGTAGACTAGCTGTAGTTGGCTAGGTAACCAACACATCATATGTGGCCTAGCTGTAGTTAGCTACGGCAACCAATACATCATGAGTAGGTAGCCTAACTGTAGTTGGCTACGTCAACCAATACATCATGAGTAGCCTAGCTGTAGTTGGCTAGGTCAACCAATACATCATTAGTAGCCTAGCTGTAGTTGGCTAGGTAACCAATACATCATGAGTAGCCTAGCTGTAGTTGGCTATGTAACCAATGCATCATGAGTAGCCTAGCTGTAGTTGGCTAGGTAACCAATACATCATGAGTACCCTATCTGTAGTTGGCTAGGTAACCAATGCATCATGAGTAGCCTAGCTGTAGTTGGCTAGGTAAACCAATACATCATGAGTAGACTAGTTATAGTTGGCTAGGTAAACCAATACATCATGAGTAGACTAGCTGAAGGGCCTTTTTCCCTTTATTCAGATTACACCTGCTCACTTTCGGTTGCTTGAAAAGGAAATAATCTCTAAAATATCTTTATTTTTTAAGCAAGCCTTAGAAAGTTGGTTGCAATTTCAGTTTAATCCACCTGAAAGGACGGAACAAATAGTACAACAAATCTTGTGGTTAAATTCAAATATAGTAATTGATAAAAAAACTGTATTTATCGAAGAAATTTTTAAAAAAGGTATAATTTTTGTGAATGATATCATAAATAGGACTGGTGGAGTAATGTCACACATGCAGCTAACACAGACATATGGAAATGTCTGCTCTACCCAAAATTACAACCAATTAATTGCAGCATTACCACAAAAATGGAAGAGGCAGGTGGAAGGGGATAAAAGTAAGGAACTTGTATGTCGGCCTTATATTAAAGAACATAAATGGTTAAAGAAAAGTGTGATAAATAAAAACATATACCAATTTTATTTAAGCATCAAAAAACTTACAGCTGTGCCATATAAATTGCAAAATAGTTGGGAAGAGATTTTCGATGTACCCATTCCATGGCACATGGTTTATGAATTGATACGCAAAACAATGCCGGATTCAAAACTTCGAATTTTTCAATTGAAATTATTGTACAAAATTCTTGCAACTAATAGAATGTTATATATATGGGGGATACAATCTTCCCAGCTCTGTAGATTCTGCTGTGAGGAGGCAGAGTCATTAGACCATTTATTTTGGTATTGTCCGCATGTAGCTCGTTTTTGGTCACAGGTCCAGGAATGGTTGAAGAATTGCAACATTTGCGTAGAACTAACGCTACAGATAGCAATACTGGGGGATTTGAAAAGCCATAGTCAATCAATCAATAATATAATAATTATTTTAGCAAAAATGTTTATTTTTAATTTACAATCCGTGGAAGCTATGAGAATAGGAAGATTCAAATCTTTTGTGATGCATCACAGCACAGTTGAAAAATATATGGCAAATAAAAATCCGAAATGGATGATGTTGGAAGATAGATGGGAAAGGTTGAGTGGAGCTGAAGGGTGGGACTAATAACAAGATAAACAATGTAGGGCATACGGGATCTGTGAAATGTGTATAGGTGCGGAGCTATTGTGAAATAGCACAGTTACAAGTGAAAATCAAACTGGATGGACAACAGAAATAGAGGAAGGACTAAGAACAAACAAGAGAGAACTATTATAAAGTAGACTGTGTCTGTAAAATGTGTATAAGATGTATAAATTGAAGGTAAAAACAGAAATGTTTATCAGTTTACTCCAATTGGGGGATCGGTGGTAGGGTTTGCGGGGAATAATAATAAAGGTATACTCTTTAAAAAAGTATGTATGTCTATGTAGGTATGTGTATGTATATATGTGTATATGTATGCATACGTGAATGGATATATATATTTACCCAAAAAAATATGGGGGATTGGAAATGATGCAGACAATTACATTGGAAGCAACATTCTTTCCGCAATATTAAGCTGATCCACCCCCCCCCCAAAAAAATAAAAATAACAATAATAATAAAATAAAATAAAAAATAAAAAAATACATCATGAGTAGACTAGTTATAGTTGGCTAGGTAAACCAATACATCATGAGTAGACTAGTAATATTTGGCTAGGTAAACCAATACATCATGAGTATACTAGTTATAGTTGGCTAGGTAAACCAATACATCATGAGTAGACTAGTTATAGTTGGCTAGGTAAACCAATACATCATGAGTAGACTAGTTATAGTTGGCTAGGTCAACCAATACATCATTAGTAGCCTAGCTGTAGTTGGCTAGGTAACCAATACATCATGAGTAGCCTAGCTGTAGTTGGCTATGTAACCAATGCATCATGAGTAGCCTAGCTGTAGTTGGCTAGGTAACCAATACATCATGAGTACCCTATCTGTAGTTGGCTAGGTAACCAATGCATCATGAGTAGCCTAGCTGTAGTTGGCTAGGTAAACCAATACATCATGAGTAGACTAGTTATAGTTGGCTAGGTAAACCAATACATCATGAGTAGACTAGCTGTAGTTGGCTAGGTAAACCAATACATCATATGTAGCCTAGCTGTAGTTAGCTATGTCAACCAATACATCATGAGTAGGTAGCCTAACTGTAGTTGGCTACGTCAACCAATACATCATGAGTAGCCTAGCTGTAGTTGGCTAGGTCAACCAATACATCATTAGTAGCCTAGCTGTAGTTGGCTAGGTAACCAATACATCATGAGTTGCCTAACTATAGTTGGCTAGGTAACCAATGCATCATGAGTATGCTAGCTGTAGTTGGCTAGGTAACCAATACATCATGAGAAGCCTATCTGTAGTTGGCTAGGTAACCAATGAATCATGCGTAGCCTAGCTGTAGTTGGCTAGGTAAACCATTACATCATGAGTAGACTAATTATATTTGGCTAGGTAAACCAATACATCATGAGTAGACTAATTATATTTGGCTAGGTAAACCAATACATTATGAGTAGACTAGCTGTAGTTGGCTAGGTCAACCAATACATCATGAGTAGCATCGTTATAGTTGGCTCTGTAAACCAATACATCATGAGTAGACTATCTGTAGTTGGCTAGGTAACCAATGCATCATGACTAACCTAGCTGTAGTTGGCTAGGTAAACCAATACATCATGAGTAGACTAGCTGTAGTTGGCTAGGTAAACCAAAACATCAAGAGTAGACTAATTATAGTTGTCTAGGTTAACCAACACATCATGAGTAGACTAGCTGTCGTTGGCTAGGTAAACCAGTACATCATGAGTAGACTAGCTGTAGTTGGCTAGGTAAACCAATACATCATGAGTAGACTAATTATATTTGGCTAGGTAAACCAATACATCATGAGTAGACAAATTATATTTGTCTAGGTAAACCAATACATTATGAGTAGACTAGCTGTAGTTGGCTAGGTCAACCAATACATCATGAGTAGCCTCGTTATAGTTGGCTCTGTAAACCAATACATCATGAGTAGCCTCGTTATAGTTGGCTCTGTAAACCAATACATCATGAGTAGACTAGTTATAGTTGGCTACGTAAACCAATACATCATGAGTAGACTAGCTGTAGTTGGCTAGGTAAACCAATACATCGTGAGTAGACTAGCTGTAGTTGGCTAGGTAACCAACACATCATATGTAACCTAGCTGTAGTTAGCTACGTCAACCAATACATCATGAGTAGGTAACCTAACTGTAGTTGGCTACGTCAACCAATATATCATGAGTAGCCTAGCTGTAGTTGGCTAGGTCAACCAATACATCATTAGTACCCTAGCTGTAGTTGGCTAGGTAACCAATACATCATGAGTAGACTATCTGTAGTTGGCTAGGTAACCAATGCATCATGACTAGCCTAGCTGTAGTTGGCTAGGTAACCAATACATCATGAGTAGACTAGCTGTTGTTAGCTAGGTAAACCAAAACATCAAGAGTAGACTAATTATAGTTGTCTAGGTTAACCAACACATCATGAGTAGACTAGCTGTCGTTGGCTAGGTAAACCAGTACATCATGAGTAGACTAGCTGTAGTTGGCTAGGTAAACCAATACATCATGAGTAGACTAATTATATTTGGCTAGGTAAACCAATACATCATGAGTAGACTAATTATATTTGTCTAGGTAAACCAATACATTATGAGTAGACTAGCTGTAGTTGGCTAGGTCAACCAATACATCATGAGTAGCCTCGTTATAGTTGGCTCTGTAAACCAATACATCATGAGTAGACTAGTTATAGTTGGCTAGGTAAACCAATACATCATGAGTAGACTAGTTATAGTTGGCTAGGTCAACCAAAACATCATGAGTAGACTAGTTATAGTTGACTAGGTAAACCAATACATCATGAGTAGACTAGCTGCAGTTGGCTAGGTAAACCAATACATCATGAGTAGACTAGCTGTAGTTGGCTAGGTAAACCAATACATCATGAGTAGACTAGCTGTAGTTGGCTAGGTAAACCAATACATCATGAGTAGACTAGTTATAGTTGGCTAGGTCAACCAATACATCATGAGTAGACTAGCTGTAGTTGGCTAGGTTAAACCAATACATCATCAGTAGACTAGCTGTAGTTGGCTAGGTAACCAACACATCATATGTAGCCTAGCTGTAGTTAGCTACGTCAACCAATACATCATGAGTAGGTATCCTAACTGTAGTTGGCTACCTAAACCAATAGATCATGAGTAGCCTAGCTGTAGTTGGCTAGGTCAACCAATACATCATTAGTAGCCTAGCTGTAGTTGGCTAGATAACCAATACATCATGAGTAGCCTATCTGTAGTTGGCTAGGTAACCAATGCATCATGAGTAGGCTAGCTGTAGTTGGCTAGGTAAACCAATACATCATGAGTAGCCTATCTGTAGTTGGCTAGGTACCCAATGCATCATGAGTAGCCTAGCTGTAGTTGGCTAGTTAAACCAATACATCATGAGTAGACTAGTTATAGTTGGCTAGGTAAACCAATACATCATGAGTAGACTAGCTGTAGTTGGCTAAGTAAACCAATACATCATGAGTAGACAATATGTAGTTGGCTAGGTAAACCAATACATCATGAGTAGACTAGCTGTAATTGACTTGGACAACCAATACATCATGTGTAGCCTAGTTATAGTTGGCTAGGTAAACCAATACATCATGAGTAGACTAGCTGTAGTTGGCTGGGTGAACCAATACATCATGAGTAGACTAGCTGTAGTTTGCTAGGTAAACCAATACATCATGAGTAGACTAATTATATTTGGCTAGGTAAACTAATACATCATGAGTAGACTAATTATATTTGGCTAGGTAAACCAATACATCATGAGTAGACTAGCTGTAGTTGGCTAGGTAACCAATACATCATGAGTAGCCTATCTGTAGTTGACTAGGTAACAAATACATCATGTGTAGACTAGCTGTAGTTGGCTAGGTAACCAATGCATCATAAGTAGCCTAGCTGTAGTTCACTACGTCAACCAATACTTCATGAGTTAGTAGCCTAACTGTAGTTGGCTAGGTAACCAATGCATCATGACTAGACTAGTTATAGTTGGCTAGGTAAACCAATACATCATGAGTAGACTAGTTATATTTGGCTAGGTAAACCAATACATCATGAGTAGACTAGTTCTAGTTGGCTAGGTTAACCAATACATCATGAGTAGACTAGTTATAGTTGGCTAGGTAAACCAATACATCATGAGTAGCCTACCTGTAGCTGGCTAGGTCAACCAATACATCATGAGTAGACTAGTTATAATTTGCTAGGTAACCAATTGTCACGTTCCTGACCTGTTTTCTGTTGTTTTGTATGTGTTTAGTTGGTCAGGACGTGAGCTGGTTGGGAATTCTATGTTGTGTGTCTAGTTTGTCTGTTTCTATGTCAGCCTGGTGTAAGTTCTCAATCAGAGACAGATGGTAGTCGTTGTCTCTGATTGAGACTCATATATAGGAGGCTTGTTTTGTGTTGGGATTTTGTGGGTGTTTGTTACCTGTCTCTGTGTTTGTGTTCTGCACCAGATAGGTCTGTATCGGTTTTGCACGTTTGTTATTTTGAATGTTGTT
The DNA here is from genome assembly GCF_029448725.1 of Salvelinus fontinalis. Lineage (NCBI taxonomy): Eukaryota > Metazoa > Chordata > Actinopteri > Salmoniformes > Salmonidae > Salvelinus > Salvelinus fontinalis. The sequence goes on from NC_074687.1 coordinate 18,472,777, forward strand.
TGTAGTGTTTCACTTGTGTTTGTATAAAACATGTTTAACACTAGCCGCGCTGCATTTTGGTCCTCTCCTTCACCCCTGGAAGAAAGCCTTTACACCAATACATCATTAGTACCCTAGCTGTAGTTGGCTAGGTAAACCATTACATCATGTGTAGACTAGTCATAGTTGGCTAGGTAAACCAATAAATCATGAGTAGACTAGCTGTAGTTAGCTAGGTAAACCAATACATCATGAGTAGACTAGCTGTAGTTGGCTAGGTAAACCAATACATCATGAGTAGACTAATTATATTTGGCTAGGTAAACCAATACATCATGAGTAGACTAATTATATTTGGCTAGGTAAACCAATACATTATGAGTAGACTAGCTGTAGTTGGCTAGGTCAACCAATACATCATGAGTTGCCTCGTTATAGTTGGCTCTGTAAACCAATACATCATGAGTAGACTAGTTATAGTTGGCTAGGTAAACCAATACATCATGAGTAGACTAGTTATAGTTGACTAGGTAAACCAATACATCATGAGTAGACTAGCTGTAGTTGGCTAGGTAAACCAATACATCATGAGTAGACTAGCTGTAGTTGGCTAGGTTAAACTAATACATCATCAGTAGACTAGCTGTAGTTGGCTAGGTAACCAATACATCATGAGTAGCCTATCTGTAGTTGGCTAGGTAACAAATACATCATGTGTAGACTAGCTGTAGTTGGCTAGGTAACCAATGCATCATAAGTAGCCTAGCTGTAGTTCACTACGTCAACCAATACATCATGAGTTAGTAGCCTAACTGTAGTTGGCTAGGTAACCAATGCATCATGACTAGACTAGTTATAGTTGGCTAGGTAAACCAATACATCATGAGTAGACTAGTTATATTTGGCTAGGTAAACCAATACATCATGAGTAGACTAGTTCTAGTTGGCTAGGTTAACCAATACATCATGAGTAGACTAGTTATAGTTGGCTAGGTAAACCAATACATCATGAGTAGCCTACCTGTAGCTGGCTAGGTCAACCAATACATCATGAGTAGACTAGTTATAATTTGCTAGGTAACCAATTGTCACGTTCCTGACCTGTTTTCTGTTGTTTTGTATGTGTTTAGTTGGTCAGGACGTGAGCTGGGTGGGAATTCTATGTTGTGTGTCTAGTTTGTCTGTTTCTATGTCAGCCTGGTGTGGGTTCTCAATCAGAGACAGATGGTAGTCGTTGTCTCTGATTGAGACTCATATATAGGAGGCTTGTTTTGTGTTGGGATTTTGTGGGTGTTTGTTACCTGTCTCTGTGTTTGTGTTCTGTACCAGATAGGTCTGTATCGGTTTTGCACGTTTGTTATTTTGAATGTTGTTTGTAGTGTTTCACTTGTGTTTGTATAAAACATGTTTAACACTAGCCGCGCTGCATTTTGGTCCTCTCCTTCACCCCTGGAAGAAAGCCTTTACACCAATACATCATTAGTACCCTAGCTGTAGTTGGCTAGGTAAACCATTACATCATGTGTAGACTAGTCATAGTTGGCTAGGTAAACCAATAAATCATGAGTAGACTAGCTGTAGTTAGCTAGGTAAACCAATACATCATGAGTAGACTAGCTGTAGTTGGCTAGGTAAACCAATACATCATGAGTAGACTAATTATATTTGGCTAGGTAAACCAATACATCATGAGTAGACTAATTATATTTGGCTAGGTAAACCAATACATTATGAGTAGACTAGCTGTAGTTGGCTAGGTCAACCAATACATCATGAGTTGCCTCGTTATAGTTGGCTCTGTAAACCAATACATCATGAGTAGACTAGTTATAGTTGGCTAGGTAAACCAATACATCATGAGTAGACTAGTTTTAGTTGGCTAGGTCAACCAAAACATCATGAGTAGACTAGTTATAGTTGACTAGGTAAACCAATACATCATGAGTAGACTAGCTGCAGTTGGCTAGGTAAACCAATGCATCATGAGTAGACTAGCTGTAGTTGGCTAGGTAAACCAATACATCATGAGTAGACTAGCTGTAGTTGGCTAGGTAAACCAATACATCATGAGTAGACTAGCTGTAGTTGGCTAGGTTAAACTAATACATCATCAGTAGACTAGCTGTAGTTGGCTAGGTAACCAATACATCATGAGTAGCCTATCTGTAGTTGGCTTGGTAACAAATGCATCATGAGTAGACTAGCTGTAGTTGGCTAGGTAAACCAATACATCATGAGTAGCCTATCTGTAGTTGGCTAGGTACCCAATGCATCATGAGTAGCCTAGCTGTAGTTGGCTAGTTAAACCAATACATCATGAGTAGACTAGTTATAGTTGGCTAGGTAAACCAATACATCATGAGTAGACTAGTTATAGTTGGCTAAGTAAACCAATACATCATGAGTAGACTAGCTGTTGTTGGCTAGGTAAACCAATACATCATGAGTAGACTAGCTGTAATTGACTAGGACAACCAATACATCATGTGTAGCCTAGTTATAGTTGGCTAGGTAAACCAATACATCATGAGTACACTAATTATATTTGGCTAGGTAAACTAATAAATCATGAGTAGACTAAATATATTTGGCTAGGTAAACCAATACATCATGAGTAGACTAGCTGTAGTTGGCTAGGTAACCAATACATCATGAGTAGACTAGCTGTAGTTGGCTAGGTCAACCAATACATCATGAGTAGCCTCGTTATAGTTGGCTCTGTAAACCAATACATCATGAGTAGACTAGTTATAGTTGGCTAGGTAAACCAATACATCATGAGTAGACTAGTTTTAGTTGGCTAGGTCAACCAAAACATCATGAGTAGACTAGTTATAGTTGACTAGGTAAACCAATACATCATGAGTAGACTAGCTGCAGTTGGCTAGGTAAACCAATGCATCATGAGTAGACTAGCTGTAGTTGGCTAGGTAAACCAATACATCATGAGTAGAGTAGCTGTAGTTGTCTAGGTAAACCAATACATCATGAGTATACTAGTTATAGTTGGCTAGGTCAACCAATACATCATGAGTAGACTAGCTGTAGTTGGCTAGGTTAAACTAATACATCATCAGTAGACTAGCTGTAGTTGGCTAGGTAACCAACACATCATATGTAGCCTAGCTGTAGTTAGCTACGTCAACCAATACATCATGAGTAGGTAGCCTAACTGTAGTTGGCTACCTAAACCAATACATCATGAGTAGCCTAGTTGTAGTTGGCTAGGTCAACCAATACATCATTAGTAGCCTAGCTGTAGTTGGCTAGGTAACCAATACATCATGAGTAGCCTATCTGTAGTTGGCTAGGTAACAAATGCATCATGAGTAGACTAGCTGTAGTTGGCTAGGTAAACCAATACATCATGAGTAGCCTATCTGTAGTTGGCTAGGTACCCAATGCATCATGAGTAGCCTAGCTGTAGTTGGCTAGTTAAACCAATACATCATGAGTAGACTAGTTATAGTTGGCTAGGTAAACCAATACATCATGAGTAGACTAGCTGTAGTTGGCTAAGTAAACCAATACATCATGAGTAGACTAGCTGTTGTTGGCTAGGTAAACCAATACATCATGAGTAGACTAGCTGTAATTGACTAGGACAACCAATACATCATGTGTAGCCTAGTTATAGTTGGCTAGGTAAACCAATACATCATGAGTAGACAAATTATATTTGGCTAGGTAAACTAATACATCATGAGTAGACTAATTATATTTGGCTAGGTAAACCAATACATCATGAGTAGACTAGCTGTAGTTGGCTAGGTAACCAATACATCATGAGTAGCCTATCTGTAGTTGGCTAGGTAACAAATACATCATGTGTAGACTAGCTGTAGTTGGCTAGGTAACTAATGCATCATGAGTAGCCTAGCTGTAGTTCACTACGTCAACCAATACATCATGAGTTAGTAGCCTAACTGTAGTTGGCTAGGTAACCAATGCATCATGACTAGACTAGTTATAGTTGGCTAGGTAAACCAATACATCATGAGTAGACTAGTTATATTTGGCTAGGTAAACCAATACATCATGAGTAGACTAGTTCTAGTTGGCTAGGTTAACCAATACATCATGAGTAGACTAGTTATAGTTGGCTAGGTAAACCAATACATCATGAGTAGCCTACCTGTAGCTGGCTAGGTCAACCAATACATCATGAGTAGACTAGTTATAATTTGCTAGGTAACCAATTGTCACGTTCCTGACCTGTTTTCTGTTGTTTTGTATGTGTTTAGTTGGTCAGGACGTGAGCTGGGTGGGAATTCTATGTTGTGTGTCTAGTTTGTCTGTTTCTATGTCAGCCTGGTGTGGGTTCTCAATCAGAGACAGATGGTAGTCGTTGTCTCTGATTGAGACTCATATATAGGAGGCTTGTTTTGTGTTGGGATTTTGTGGGTGTTTGTTACCTGTCTCTGTGTTTGTGTTCTGCACCAGATAGGTCTGTATCGGTTTTGCACGTTTGTTATTTTGAATGTTGTTTGTAGTGTTTCACTTGTGTTTGTATTAAACATGTTTAACACTAGCCGCGCTGCATTTTGGTCCTCTCCTTCACCCCTGTAAGAAAGCCTTTACACCAATACATCATTAGTACCCTAGCTATAGTTGGCTAGGTAAACCAATACATCATGAGCAGACTAGCTGTAGTTGGCTAGGTAAACCAATACATCATGAGTAGACTAGCTGTAGTTGGCTAGGTAACCAACACATCATATGTGGCCTAGCTGTAGTTAGCTACGTCAACCAATACATCATGAGTAGGTAGCTTAACTGTAGTTGGCTACGTCAACCAATACATCATGAGTAGCCTAGCTGTAGTTGGCTAGGTCAACCAATACATCATTAGTAGCCTAGCTGTAGTTGGCTAGGTAACCAACACATCATGAGTAGCCTAGCTGTAGTTGGCTATGTAACCAATGCATCATGAGTAGCCTAGCTGTAGTTGGCTAGGTAACCAATACATCATGAGTACCCTATCTGTAGTTGGCTAGGTAACCAATGCATCATGAGTAGCCTAGCTGTAGTTGGCTAGGTAAACCAATACATCATGAGTAGACTAGTTAAAGTTGGCTTGGTAAACCAATACATCATGAGTAGACTAGCTGTAGTTGGCTAGGTAACCAATACATCATGAGTAGACTAGTTATAGTTGGCTAGGTAAACCAATACATCATGAGTAGACTAGTTGTAGTTGGCTAGGTAAACCAATATATAATGAGTAGACTAGTTGTAGTTGGCTAGGTAAACCAATACATCATGAGTAGACTAGTTACAGTTGGCTAGGTCAACAAATACATCATGAGTAGCCTAGCTGTAGTTGGCTAGGTAAACCAATACATCATGAGTAGACTAGCTGTAGTTGGCTAGGTAACCAATACATCATGAGTAGACTAGCTGTAGTTGGCTAGGTCAACATTTACATTTAAGTCATTTAGCAGACGCTCTTATCCAGAGCGACTTACAAATTGGTGCATTCACCTAATGACATCCAGTGGAACAGCCACTTTACAATAGTGCATCTAAATCTTTTAAGGGGGGGGGGGGGGCAGAAGGATTGCTTTATCCTATCCTAGGTATTCCTTGAAGAGGTGGGGTTTCAGGTGTCTCCGGAAGGTGGTGATTGACTCCGCTGTCCTGGCGTCGTGAGGGAGGTCAACCAATACATCATGAGTAGCCTTGTTATAGTTGGCTCTGTAAACCAATACATCATGAGTAGACTAGTTATAGTTGGCTAGGTAAACCAATACATCATGAGTAGACTAGTTTTAGTTGGCTAGGTCAACCAAAACATCATGAGTAGACTAGTTATAGTTGACTAGGTAAACCAATACATCATGAGTAGACTAGCTGCAGTTGGCTAGGTAAACCAATACATCATGAGTAGACTAGTTATAGTTGGCTAGGTAAACCAATACATCATGAGTAGACTAGTTTTAGTTGGCTAGGTCAACCAAAACATCATGAGTAGACTAGTTATAGTTGACTAGGTAAACCAATACATCATGAGTAGACTAGCTGCAGTTGGCTAGGTAAACCAATGCATCATGAGTAGACTAGCTGTAGTTGGCTAGGTAAACCAATACATCATGAGTAGACTAGCTGTAGTTGGCTAGGTAAACCAATACATCATGAGTAGACTAGTTATAGTTGGCTAGGTCAACCAATACATCATGAGTAGACTAGCTGTTGTTGGCTAGGTAAACCAATACATCATGAGTAGACTAGCTGTAATTGACTAGGACAACCAATACATCATGTGTAGCCTAGTTATAGTTGGCTAGGTAAACCAATACATCATGAGTAGACAAATTATATTTGGCTAGGTAAACTAATACATCATGAGTAGACTAATTATATTTGGCTAGGTAAACCAATACATCATGAGTAGACTAGCTGTAGTTGGCTAGGTAACCAATACATCATGAGTAGCCTATCTGTAGTTGGCTAGGTAACAAATACATCATGTGTAGACTAGCTGTAGTTGGCTAGGTAACTAATGCATCATGAGTAGCCTAGCTGTAGTTCACTACGTCAACCAATACATCATGAGTTAGTAGCCTAACTGTAGTTGGCTAGGTAACCAATGCATCATGACTAGACTAGTTATAGTTGGCTAGGTAAACCAATACATCATGAGTAGACTAGTTATATTTGGCTAGGTAAACCAATACATCATGAGTAGACTAGTTCTAGTTGGCTAGGTTAACCAATACATCATGAGTAGACTAGTTATAGTTGGCTAGGTAAACCAATACATCATGAGTAGCCTACCTGTAGCTGGCTAGGTCAACCAATACATCATGAGTAGACTAGTTATAATTTGCTAGGTAACCAATTGTCACGTTCCTGACCTGTTTTCTGTTGTTTTGTATGTGTTTAGTTGGTCAGGACGTGAGCTGGGTGGGAATTCTATGTTGTGTGTCTAGTTTGTCTGTTTCTATGTCAGCCTGGTGTGGGTTCTCAATCAGAGACAGATGGTAGTCGTTGTCTCTGATTGAGACTCATATATAGGAGGCTTGTTTTGTGTTGGGATTTTGTGGGTGTTTGTTACCTGTCTCTGTGTTTGTGTTCTGCACCAGATAGGTCTGTATCGGTTTTGCACGTTTGTTATTTTGAATGTTGTTTGTAGTGTTTCACTTGTGTTTGTATTAAACATGTTTAACACTAGCCGCGCTGCATTTTGGTCCTCTCCTTCACCCCTGTAAGAAAGCCTTTACACCAATACATCATTAGTACCCTAGCTATAGTTGGCTAGGTAAACCAATACATCATGAGCAGACTAGCTGTAGTTGGCTAGGTAAACCAATACATCATGAGTAGACTAGCTGTAGTTGGCTAGGTAACCAACACATCATATGTGGCCTAGCTGTAGTTAGCTACGTCAACCAATACATCATGAGTAGGTAGCTTAACTGTAGTTGGCTACGTCAACCAATACATCATGAGTAGCCTAGCTGTAGTTGGCTAGGTCAACCAATACATCATTAGTAGCCTAGCTGTAGTTGGCTAGGTAACCAACACATCATGAGTAGCCTAGCTGTAGTTGGCTATGTAACCAATGCATCATGAGTAGCCTAGCTGTAGTTGGCTAGGTAACCAATACATCATGAGTACCCTATCTGTAGTTGGCTAGGTAACCAATGCATCATGAGTAGCCTAGCTGTAGTTGGCTAGGTAAACCAATACATCATGAGTAGACTAGTTAAAGTTGGCTTGGTAAACCAATACATCATGAGTAGACTAGCTGTAGTTGGCTAGGTAACCAATACATCATGAGTAGACTAGTTATAGTTGGCTAGGTAAACCAATACATCATGAGTAGACTAGTTGTAGTTGGCTAGGTAAACCAATATATAATGAGTAGACTAGTTGTAGTTGGCTAGGTAAACCAATACATCATGAGTAGACTAGTTACAGTTGGCTAGGTCAACAAATACATCATGAGTAGCCTAGCTGTAGTTGGCTAGGTAAACCAATACATCATGAGTAGACTAGCTGTAGTTGGCTAGGTAACCAATACATCATGAGTAGACTAGCTGTAGTTGGCTAGATCAACATTTACATTTAAGTCATTTAGCAGACGCTCTTATCCAGAGCGACTTACAAATTGGTGCATTCACCTAATGACATCCAGTGGAACAGCCACTTTACAATAGTGCATCTAAATCTTTTAAGGGGGGGGGGGGGCAGAAGGATTGCTTTATCCTATCCTAGGTATTCCTTGAAGAGGTGGGGTTTCAGGTGTCTCCGGAAGGTGGTGATTGACTCCGCTGTCCTGGCGTCGTGAGGGAGGTCAACCAATACATCATGAGTAGCCTTGTTATAGTTGGCTCTGTAAACCAATACATCATGAGTAGACTAGTTATAGTTGGCTAGGTAAACCAATACATCATGAGTAGACTAGTTTTAGTTGGCTAGGTCAACCAAAACATCATGAGTAGACTAGTTATAGTTGACTAGGTAAACCAATACATCATGAGTAGACTAGCTGCAGTTGGCTAGGTAAACCAATACATCATGAGTAGACTAGTTATAGTTGGCTAGGTAAACCAATACATCATGAGTAGACTAGTTTTAGTTGGCTAGGTCAACCAAAACATCATGAGTAGACTAGTTATAGTTGACTAGGTAAACCAATACATCATGAGTAGACTAGCTGCAGTTGGCTAGGTAAACCAATGCATCATGAGTAGACTAGCTGTAGTTGGCTAGGTAAACCAATACATCATGAGTAGACTAGCTGTAGTTGGCTAGGTAAACCAATACATCATGAGTAGACTAGTTATAGTTGGCTAGGTCAACCAATACATCATGAGTAGACTAGCTGTAGTTGGCTAGGTTAAACTAATACATCATCAGTAGACTAGCTGTAGTTGGCTAGGTAACCAACACATCATATGTAGCCTAGCTGTAGTTAGCTACGTCAACCAATACATCATGAGTAGGTAGCCTAACTGTAGTTGGCTACCTAAACCAATACATCATGAGTAGCCTAGTTGTAGTTGGCTAGGTCAACCAATACATCATTAGTAGCCTAGCTGTAGTTGGCTAGGTAACCAATACATCATGAGTAGCCTATCTGTAGTTGGCTAGGTAACAAATGCATCATGAGTAGGCTAGCTGTAGTTGGCTAGGTAAACCAATACATCATGAGTAGCCTATCTGTAGTTGGCTAGGTACCCAATGCATCATGAGTAGACTAATTATATTTGGCTAGGTAAACAAATACATCATGAGTAGACTAGCTGTAGTTGGCTAGGTAACCAATACATCATGAGTAGCCTATCTGTAGTTGGCTAGGTAACAAATACATCATGTGTAGACTAGCTGTAGTTGGCTAGGTAACTAATGCATCATGAGTAGGCTAGCTGTAGTTGGCTAGGTAAACCAATGCATCATGAGTAGTCTATCTGTAGTTGGCTAGGTAACAAATGCATCATGAGTAGGCTAGCTGTAGTTGGCTAGGTAAACCAATACATCATGAGTAGCCTATCTGTAGTTGGCTAGGTACCCAATGCATCATGAGTAGCCTAGCTGTAGTTGGCTAGTTAAACCAATACATCATGAGTAGACTAGTTATAGTTGGCTAGGTAAACCAATACATCATGAGTAGACTAGCTGTAGTTGGCTAAGTAAACCAATACATCATGAGTAGACTAGCTGTTGTTGGCTAGGTAAACCAATACATCATGAGTAGACTAGCTGTAATTGACTAGGACAACCAATACATCATGTGTAGCCTAGTTATAGTTGGCTAGGTAAACCAATACATCATGAGTAGACTAATTATATTTGGCTAGGTAAACTAATACATCATGAGTAGACTAATTATATTTGGCTAGGTAAACCAATACATCATGAGTAGACTAGCTGTAGTTGGCTAGGTAACCAATACATCATGAGTAGACTAGCTGTAGTTGGCTAGGTCAACCAATACATCATGAGTAGCCTCGTTATAGTTGGCTCTGTAAACCAATACATCATGAGTAGACTAGTTATAGTTGGCTAGGTAAACCAATACATCATGAGTAGACTAGTTTTAGTTGGCTAGGTCAACCAAAACATCATGAGTAGACTAGTTATAGTTGACTAGGTAAACCAATACATCATGAGTAGACTAGCTGCAGTTGGCTAGGTAAACCAATGCATCATGAGTAGACTAGCTGTAGTTGGCTAGGTAAACCAATACATCATGAGTAGACTAGCTGCAGTTGGCTAGGTAACCAACACATCATATGTAGCCTAGCTGTAGTTAGCTACGTCAACCAATACATCATGAGTAGGTAGCCTAACTGTAGTTGGCTACCTAAACCAATACATCATGAGTAGCCTAGTTGTAGTTGGCTAGGTCAACCAATACATCATTAGTAGCCTAGCTGTAGTTGGCTAGGTAACCAATACATCATGAGTAGCCTATCTGTAGTTGGCTAGGTAACAAATGCATCATGAGTAGACTAGCTGTAGTTGGCTAGGTAAACCAATACATCATGAGTAGACTAGTTATAGTTGGCTAGGTTAACCAATACATCATGAGTAGACTAGCTGTAGTTGGCTAAGTAAACCAATACATCATGAGTAGACTAGCTGTTGTTGGCTAGGTAAACCAATACATCATGAGTAGACTAGCTGTAATTGACTAGGACAACCAATACATCATGTGTAGCCTAGTTATAGTTGGCTAGGTAAACCAATACATCATGAGTAGACTAATTATATTTGGCTAGGTAAACTAATACATCATGAGTAGACTAATTATATTTGGCTAGGTAAACCAATACATCATAAATAGACTAGCTGTAGTTGGCTAGGTAACCAATACATCATGAGTAGCCTATCTGTAGTTGGCTAGGTAACAAATACATCATGTGTAGACTAGCTGTAGTTGGCTAGGTAACTAATGCATCATGAGTAGCCTAGCTGTAGTTCACTACGTCAACCAATACATCATGAGTTAGTAGCCTAACTGTAGTTGGCTAGGTAACCAATGCATCATGACTAGACTAGTTATAGTTGGCTAGGTAAACCAATACATCATGAGTAGACTAGTTATATTTGGCTAGGTAAACCAATACATCATGAGTAGACTAGTTCTAGTTGGCTAGGTTAACCAATACATCATGAGTAGACTAGTTATAGTTGGCTAGGTAAACCAATACATCATGAGTAGCCTACCTGTAGCTGGCTAGGTCAACCAATACATCATGAGTAGACTAGTTATAATTTGCTAGGTAACCAATTGTCACGTTCCTGACCTGTTTTCTGTTGTTTTGTATGTGTTTAGTTGGTCAGGACGTGAGCTGGGTGGGAATTCTATGTTGTGTGTCTAGTTTGTCTGTTTCTATGTCAGCCTGGTGTGGGTTCTCAATCAGAGACAGATGGTAGTCGTTGTCTCTGATTGAGACTCATATATAGGAGGCTTGTTTTGTGTTGGGATTTTGTGGGTGTTTGTTACCTGTCTCTGTGTTTGTGTTCTGCACCAGATAGGTCTGTATCGGTTTTGCACGTTTGTTATTTTGAATGTTGTTTGTAGTGTTTCACTTGTGTTTGTATTAAACATGTTTAACACTAGCCGCGCTGCATTTTGGTCCTCTCCTTCACCCCTGGAAGAAAGCCTTTACACCAATACATCATTAGTACCTTAGCTATAGGTAGCTAGGTAAACCAATACATCATGAGCAGACTAGCTGTAGTTGGCTAGGTAAACCAATACATCATGAGTAGACTAGCTGTAGTTGGCTAGGTAACCAACACATCATATGTGGCCTAGCTGTAGTTAGCTACGTCAACCAATACATCATGAGTAGGTAGCTTAACTGTAGTTGGCTACGTCAACCAATACATCATGAGTAGCCTAGCTGTAGTTGGCTAGGTCAACCAATACATCATTAGTAGCCTAGCTGCAGTTGGCTAGGTAACCAACACATCATGAGTAGCCTAGCTGTAGTTGGCTATGTAACCAATGCATCATGAGTAGCCTAGCTGTAGTTGGCTAGGTAACCAATACATCATGAGTACCCTATCTGTAGTTGGCTAGGTAACCAATGCATCATGAGTAGCCTAGCTGTAGTTGGCTAGGTAAACCAATACATCATGAGTAGACTAGTTAAAGTTGGCTTGGTAAACCAATACATCATGAGTAGACTAGCTGTAGTTGGCTAGGTAACCAATACATCATGAGTAGACTAGTTATAGTTGGCTAGGTAAACCAATACATCATGAGTAGACTAGTTGTAGTTGGCTAGGTAAACCAATATATAATGAGTAGACTAGTTGTAGTTGGCTAGGTAAACCAATACATCATGAGTAGACTAGTTACAGTTGGCTAGGTCAACAAATACATCATGAGTAGCCTAGCTGTAGTTGGCTAGGTAAACCAATACATCATGAGTAGACTAGCTGTAGTTGGCTAGGTAACCAATACATCATGAGTAGACTAGCTGTAGTTGGCTAGGTCAACATTTACATTTAAGTCATTTAGCAGACGCTCTTATCCAGAGCGACTTACAAATTGGTGCATTCACCTAATGACATCCAGTGGAACAGCCACTTTACAATAGTGCATCTAAATCTTTTAAGGGGGGGGGGGGGGGGCAGAAGGATTGCTTTATCCTATCCTAGGTATTCCTTGAAGAGGTGGGGTTTCAGGTGTCTCCGGAAGGTGGTGATTGACTCCGCTGTCCTGGCGTCGTGAGGGAGGTCAACCAATACATCATGAGTAGCCTCGTTATAGTTGGCTCTGTAAACCAATACATCATGAGTAGACTAGTTATAGTTGGCTAGGTAAACCAATACATCATGAGTAGACTAGTTTTAGTTGGCTAGGTCAACCAAAACATCATGAGTAGACTAGTTATAGTTGACTAGGTAAACCAATACATCATGAGTAGACTAGCTGCAGTTGGCTAGGTAAACCAATGCATCATGAGTAGACTAGCTGTAGTTGGCTAGGTAAACCAATACATCATGAGTAGACTAGCTGTAGTTGGCTAGGTAAACCAATACATCATGAGTAGACTAGTTATAGTTGGCTAGGTCAACCAATACATCATGAGTAGACTAGCTGTAGTTGGCTAGGTTAAACTAATACATCATCAGTAGACTAGCTGTAGTTGGCTAGGTAACCAACACATCATATGTAGCCTAGCTGTAGTTAGCTACGTCAACCAATACATCATGAGTAGGTAGCCTAACTGTAGTTGGCTACCTAAACCAATACATCATGAGTAGCCTAGTTGTAGTTGGCTAGGTCAACCAATACATCATTAGTAGCCTAGCTGTAGTTGGCTAGGTAACCAATACATCATGAGTAGCCTATCTGTAGTTGGCTAGGTAACAAATGCATCATGAGTAGGCTAGCTGTAGTTGGCTAGGTAAACCAATACATCATGAGTAGCCTATCTGTAGTTGGCTAGGTACCCAATGCATCATGAGTAGCCTAGCTGTAGTTGGCTAGTTAAACCAATACATCATGAGTAGACTAGTTATAGTTGGCTAGGTAAACCAATACATCATGAGTAGACTAATTATATTTGGCTAGGTAAACCAATACATCATGAGTAGACTAGCTGTAGTTGGCTAGGTAACCAATACATCATGAGTAGCCTATCTGTAGTTGGCTAGGTAACAAATACATCATGTGTAGACTAGCTGTAGTTGGCTAGGTAACTAATGCATCATGAGTAGCCTAGCTGTAGTTCACTACGTCAACCAATACATCATGAGTTAGTAGCCTAACTGTAGTTGGCTAGGTAACCAATGCATCATGACTAGACTAGTTATAGTTGGCTAGGTAAACCAATACATCATGAGTAGCCTACCTGTAGCTGGCTAGGTCAACCAATACATCATGAGTAGACTAGTTATAATTTGCTAGGTAACCAATTGTCACGTTCCTGACCTGTTTTCTGTTGTTTTGTATGTGTTTAGTTGGTCAGGACGTGAGCTGGGTGGGAATTCTATGTTGTGTGTCTAGTTTGTCTGTTTCTATGTCAGCCTGGTGTGGGTTCTCAATCAGAGACAGATGGTAGTCGTTGTCTCTGATTGAGACTCATATATGGGAGGCTTGTTTTGTGTTGGGATTTTGTGGGTGTTTGTTACCTGTCTCTGTGTTTGTGTTCTGCACCAGATAGGTCTGTATCGGTTTTGCACGTTTGTTATTTTGAATGTTGTTTGTAGTGTTTCACTTGTGTTTGTATTAAACATGTTTAACACTAGCCGCGCTGCATTTTGGTCCTCTCCTTCACCCCTGGAAGAAAGCCTTTACACCAATACATCATTAGTACCTTAGCTATAGGTAGCTAGGTAAACCAATACATCATGAGCAGACTAGCTGTAGTTGGCTAGGTAAACCAATACATCATGAGTAGACTAGCTGTAGTTGGCTAGGTAACCAACACATCATATGTGGCCTAGCTGTAGTTAGCTACGTCAACCAATACATCATGAGTAGGTAGCTTAACTGTAGTTGGCTACGTCAACCAATACATCATGAGTAGCCTAGCTGTAGTTGGCTAGGTCAACCAATACATCATTAGTAGCCTAGCTGCAGTTGGCTAGGTAACCAACACATCATGAGTAGCCTAGCTGTAGTTGGCTATGTAACCAATGCATCATGAGTAGCCTAGCTGTAGTTGGCTAGGTAACCAATACATCATGAGTACCCTATCTGTAGTTGGCTAGGTAACCAATGCATCATGAGTAGCCTAGCTGTAGTTGGCTAGGTAAACCAATACATCATGAGTAGACTAGTTAAAGTTGGCTTGGTAAACCAATACATCATGAGTAGACTAGCTGTAGTTGGCTAGGTAACCAATACATCATGAGTAGACTAGTTATAGTTGGCTAGGTAAACCAATACATCATGAGTAGACTAGTTGTAGTTGGCTAGGTAAACCAATATATAATGAGTAGACTAGTTGTAGTTGGCTAGGTAAACCAATACATCATGAGTAGACTAGTTACAGTTGGCTAGGTCAACAAATACATCATGAGTAGCCTAGCTGTAGTTGGCTAGGTAAACCAATACATCATGAGTAGACTAGCTGTAGTTGGCTAGGTAACCAATACATCATGAGTAGACTAGCTGTAGTTGGCTAGGTCAACATTTACATTTAAGTCATTTAGCAGACGCTCTTATCCAGAGCGACTTACAAATTGGTGCATTCACCTAATGACATCCAGTGGAACAGCCACTTTACAATAGTGCATCTAAATCTTTTAAGGGGGGGGGGGGGGCAGAAGGATTGCTTTATCCTATCCTAGGTATTCCTTGAAGAGGTGGGGTTTCAGGTGTCTCCGGAAGGTGGTGATTGACTCCGCTGTCCTGGCGTCGTGAGGGAGGTCAACCAATACATCATGAGTAGCCTCGTTATAGTTGGCTCTGTAAACCAATACATCATGAGTAGACTAGTTATAGTTGGCTAGGTAAACCAATACATCATGAGTAGACTAGTTTTAGTTGGCTAGGTCAACCAAAACATCATGAGTAGACTAGTTATAGTTGACTAGGTAAACCAATACATCATGAGTAGACTAGCTGCAGTTGGCTAGGTAAACCAATGCATCATGAGTAGACTAGCTGTAGTTGGCTAGGTAAACCAATACATCATGAGTAGACTAGCTGTAGTTGGCTAGGTAAACCAATACATCATGAGTAGACTAGTTATAGTTGGCTAGGTCAACCAATACATCATGAGTAGACTAGCTGTAGTTGGCTAGGTTAAACTAATACATCATCAGTAGACTAGCTGTAGTTGGCTAGGTAACCAACACATCATATGTAGCCTAGCTGTAGTTAGCTACGTCAACCAATACATCATGAGTAGGTAGCCTAACTGTAGTTGGCTACCTAAACCAATACATCATGAGTAGCCTAGTTGTAGTTGGCTAGGTCAACCAATACATCATTAGTAGCCTAGCTGTAGTTGGCTAGGTAACCAATACATCATGAGTAGCCTATCTGTAGTTGGCTAGGTAACAAATGCATCATGAGTAGGCTAGCTGTAGTTGGCTAGGTAAACCAATACATCATGAGTAGCCTATCTGTAGTTGGCTAGGTACCCAATGCATCATGAGTAGCCTAGCTGTAGTTGGCTAGTTAAACCAATACATCATGAGTAGACTAGTTATAGTTGGCTAGGTAAACCAATACATCATGAGTAGACTAATTATATTTGGCTAGGTAAACCAATACATCATGAGTAGACTAGCTGTAGTTGGCTAGGTAACCAATACATCATGAGTAGCCTATCTGTAGTTGGCTAGGTAACAAATACATCATGTGTAGACTAGCTGTAGTTGGCTAGGTAACTAATGCATCATGAGTAGCCTAGCTGTAGTTCACTACGTCAACCAATACATCATGAGTTAGTAGCCTAACTGTAGTTGGCTAGGTAACCAATGCATCATGACTAGACTAGTTATAGTTGGCTAGGTAAACCAATACATCATGAGTAGACTAGTTATATTTGGCTAGGTAAACCAATACATCATGAGTAGACTAGTTCAAGTTGGCTAGGTTAACCAATACATCATGACTAGACTAGTTATAGTTGGCTAGGTAAACCAATACATCATGAGTAGCCTACCTGTAGCTGGCTAGGTCAACCAATACATCATGAGTAGACTAGTTATAATTTGCTAGGTAACCAATTGTCACGTTCCTGACCTGTTTTCTGTTGTTTTGTATGTGTTTAGTTGGTCAGGACGTGAGCTGGGTGGGAATTCTATGTTGTGTGTCTAGTTTGTCTGTTTCTATGTCAGCCTGGTGTGGGTTCTCAATCAGAGACAGATGGTAGTCGTTGTCTCTGATTGAGACTCATATATGGGAGGCTTGTTTTGTGTTGGGATTTTGTGGGTGTTTGTTACCTGTCTCTGTGTTTGTGTTCTGCACCAGATAGGTCTGTATCGGTTTTGCACGTTTGTTATTTTGAATGTTGTTTGTAGTGTTTCACTTGTGTTTGTATTAAACATGTTTAACACTAGCCGCGCTGCATTTTGGTCCTCTCCTTCACCCCTGGAAGAAAGCCTTTACACCAATACATCATTAGTACCCTAGCTATAGTTGGCTAGGTAAACCAATACATCATGAGCAGACTAGCTGTAGTTGGCTAGGTAAACCAATACATCATGAGTAGACTAGCTGTAGTTGGCTAGGTAACCAACACATCATATGTGGCCTAGCTGTAGTTAGCTACGTCAACCAATACATCATGAGTAGGTAGCTTAACTGTAGTTGGCTACGTCAACCAATACATCATGATTAGCCTAGCTGTAGTTGGCTAGGTCAACCAATACATCATTAGTAGCCTAGCTGTAGTTGGCTAGGTAACCAACACATCATGAGTAGCCTAGCTGTAGTTGGCTATGTAACCAATGCATCATGAGTAGCCTAGCTGTAGTTGGCTAGGTAACCAATACATCATGAGTACCCTATCTGTAGTTGGCTAGGTAACCAATACATCATGAGTAGCCTAGCTGTAGTTGGCTAGGTAAACCAATACATCATGAGTAGACTAGATAAAGTTGGCTTGGTAAGCCAATACATCATGAGTAGACTAGCTGTAGTTGGCTAGGTAACCAATACATCATGAGTAGACTAGTTATAGTTGGCTAGGTAAACCAATACATCATGAGTAGACTAGTTGTAGTTGGCTAGGTAAACCAATATATAATGAGTAGACTAGTTGTAGTTGGCTAGGTAAACCAATACATCATGAGTAGACTAGTTACAGATGGCTAGGTCAACAAATACATCATGAGTAGCCTAGCTGTAGTTGGCTAGGTAAACCAATACATCATGAGTAGCCTATCTGTAGTTGTCTAGGTAAACCAATACATCATGTGTAGACTAGCTGTAGTTGGCTAGGTAACCAATACATCATGAGTAGCCTATCTGCAGTTGGCTAGGTAACCAATGCATCATGAGTAGCCTAGCTGTAGTTCGCTCCGTCAACCAATACATCATGAGTAGGTAGCCTAACTGTAGTTGGCTAGGTAACCAATGCATCATGACTAGACTAGTTATAGTTGGCCAGGTAAACCAATACATCATGAGTAGACTAGTTATATTTGGCTAGGTAAACCAATACATCATGAGTAGACTAGTTATAGTTGGCTAGGTAAACCAATACATCATGAGTAGACTAGTTATAGTTGGCTAGGTAAACCAATACATCATGAGTAGACTAGTTATATTTGGCCAGGTAAACCAATACATCATGAGTAGACTAGTTATATTTGGCTAGGTAAACCAATACATCATGAGTAGACTAGTTGTAGTTGGCTAGGTAAACCAATACATCATGAGTAGACTAGTTATAGTTGGCTAGGTAAACCAATACATCATGAGTATACTAGTTATAGTTGGCTAGGTAAACCAATAAATCATGAGTAGACTAGTTATAGTTGGTTAGGTAAACCAATACATCATGAGTAGACTAGTCATAGTTGGCTAGGTCAACCAATACATCATTAGTAGCCTAGCTGTAGTTGGCTGGGTAACCAATACATCATGAGTAGCCTAGCTGTAGTTGGCTATGTAACCAATGCATCATGAGTAGCCTAGCTGTAGTTGGCTAGGTAACCAATACATCATGAGTACCCTATCTGTAGTTGGCTAGGTAACCAATGCATCATGAGTAGCCTAGCTGTAGTTGGCTAGGTAAACCAATACATCATGAGTAGACTAGTTATAGTTGGCTAGGTAAACCAATACATCATGAGTAGACTAGCTGTAGTTGGCTTGGTAAACCAATACATCATGAGTAGACCAGTTATAGTTGGCTAGGTAAACCAATACATCATGAGTAGACTAGTTGTAGTTGGCTAGGTAAACCAATATATAATGAGTAGACTAGTTGTAGTTGGCTAGGTAAACCAATACATCATGAGTAGACTAGTTACAGTTGGCTAGGTTAAAAAATACATCATGAGTAGCCTAGCTGTAGTTGGCTAGGTAAACCAATACATCATAAGTAGCCTATCTGTAGTTCGCTAGGTAAACCAATACATCATGTGTAGACTAGCTGTAGTTGGCTAGGTAACCAATACATCATGAGTAGCCTATCTGCAGTTGGCTAGGTAACCAATGCATCATGAGTAGCCTAGCTGTAGTTCGCTACGTCAACCAATACATCATGAGTAGGTAGCCTAACTGTAGTTGGCTAGGTAACCACTGCATCATGACTAGACTAGTTATAGTTGGCTAGGTAAACCAATACATCATGAGTAGACTAGTTGTAGTTTGCTAGGTAAACCAATACATCATGAGTAGACTAGCTGTAGTTGGCTAGGTAACCAATACATCATGAGTAGACTAGTTATAGTTGGCTAGGTAAACCAATACATCATGAGTAGACTAGTTATAGTTGGCTAGGTCAACCAATACATCATGAGTAGACTAGTTGTAGTTTGCTAGGTAAACCAATACATCATGAGTAGACTAGTTATAATTTGCTAGGTAACCAACACATCATATGTAGCCTAGCTGTAGTTAGCTACGTCAACCAATACATCATGAGTAGGTAGCCTAACTGTAGTTGGCTACGTCAACCAATACATCATGAGTAGCCTAGCAGTAGTTGGCTAGGTCAACCAATACATCATTAGTAGCCTAGCTGTAGTTGGCTAGGTAACCAATACATCATGAGTAGCCTATCTGTAGTTGGCTAGGTAACCAATGCATCATGAGTAGCCTAGCTGTAGTTGGCTAGGTAAACCAATACATCATGAGTAGACTAGTTATAGTTGGCTAGGTAAACCAATACATCATGAGTAGACTAGCTGTAGTTGGCTAGGTAAACCAATACATCATGAGTAGACTAGTTATAGTTGGCTAGATAAACCAATACATCATGAGTAGACTAGTTGTAGTTGGCTCGGTAAACCAATACATCATGAGTAGACTAGTTATAGTTGGCTAGGTCAACAAATACATCATGAGTAGACTAGCTGTAGTTGGCTAGGTAACCAATACATCATGAGTAGACTAGCTGTAGTTGGCTAGGTAAACCAATAAATCATGAGTAGCCTAGTTATAGTTGGCTAGGTAAACCAATACATCATGAGTAGCCTAGCTGTAGTTGGCTAGGTAACCCAATACATCATGAGTAGACTAGTTGTAGTTGGCTAGGTAACCAATACATCCTGAGTAGACTACATGTAGTTAGCTAGGTAAACCAAAAGAGGCTAAGTGTTTGAATGCATACATCCTCCAAAGCTGGCTAGATCAGAGGAAGGTTGTCAGGGAGATGATTGTAGCCAGTCATCCTCATTACCAGCTCTCTTCCTCAGCACTGCATTCCTCTACTGCATCTCTCGTTCCTCTAAAGCTTTAGGTGACCCCTTCAATTGATACATGTGTAGGCCTACGGTACACTCAAGTTTACTCCAAATACGTCGCTCCAAATGCTAGCTACTTAGCTAAAGCTAGTCCAAAACAACAACAGGAAAGGTCAATGGCGCTACAGACAATCCTTTCGGGTTCATATGAAGCCGCAACTGATGGTGCGTTCAAAACAACAGGGAATAAAGAAAAAAACTAGCTCTGACTTAGAAAAATATTTTTGAACGGTCATCCAACTCAGAATTACAAGTCAGAAACTTGGGCATCATCATAGAGCTCCAAATTCTCTGACCTAAAGATCACCGATGTCATGAGCTCGTTTTGTTTTCAAATTCCCAGTTGTCTTGAACTCACCAAAAGCATACTGTATGGCATACTGCATACATTTTACTAAACTGTATGTGCTAAATAGTACGTAGCATGATTCGTACACAAGATGCAATTTAAGTGAGTAGTAGGCAAACCAGATTTCCAACCTGGTCTTAGAGCATTTCATATTATTCTGCATATATTTCCGATATACACTCCATTTAGTATGATATGTTATGTTTAGTGTGGTATGTATTCAGTTATGGATGTACATCACCCATTTCATATGATATGTTACGAATGACAATTCATATTATATGTTACGAATTTGCAAAAAGTACAATATGTTCCAAAATTGACTAAATATATGATACTGTATGTTAACAATTCTAGCTAGGTGGCTAACGTTAGCTAGGCTAGGGGTTAGGGTTTGGGGTTAGGGTTAAGGTTAAGGTTCAGTTTAGGAGTTAGGTTAAGGTTAGGGATAGGGGAAGGGTTAGCTAAAAAGTTTAATGTTAGTGTTAGGTGAAGGGTTAGATAAAATCCCAGCCCCCGTCCCTGCAGGAGGCCGTTTGTCTTTTGGTAGGGCGTCATTGTGAATAAGATTTTTTCTTAACTGACTTGCCTGGTTAAATAAAGGTTAAGTAAAATAAATACAAATTAAATCAAATGGTTAGGGTTAGGGGAAGGGTTAGCTAACATGCTAAGTAGTTGCAAAGTAGCTAAAAAGTAGTAAGTAGTTTAAAAGTTTAACATTTTTCTATCAACCTTTGCGTTAAACGCCAACCCATCCACCCCGACAAACCGACCTCCTTTCATTTTTGCCTTAAGTAACCATCTGTCTTATGTAATCATACCAAACGTAACATATCATATTAAATGGGGTGTCTCGGATTTATGTACAGAATAATATGAAATGCTCTGAGACCAGGTTGAGATTTTGGACATGGCCTATTTCTATCTGTATACTCTGGAATAGAAACAAAAAGCATCTCGTCTCGTTATAGGATGTAAAAGAGACACATCTCTATTCTCCATCAATGCAGAGCTATCAGATGGACTGCTATACACTTGTCCACACACACACGCACATGCACACGCACACACACACACACACACACACACACACACACACACACACACACACACACACACACACACACACACACACACACACACACACACACACACACACACACACACACACACACACACACACACACACACACACACACACACACACACACACACACACACACACACACACACACACAGAGAAAATGTATCTGCCCATTGTTATTCATTAGGACTGTCTCTTATCAGTAGTTAATCCCTGAACTCTGACCTGTCTGTCAGATAGATTAGTTTATTGGCTCTGATTGGAGGTCTCACATCGTGACATCAAAGGTCAAGTTTATTATGCACCATCCTTTTGGCTGATTTAATCTGTTTGATTATGCATTTCTCTGAGCTAACAAACGGCTACAGAAAATAATAAGATTTTACGTCTCAAAAGAGCAATCAGCTAGAATAATAGGGAATTAAAATGTATTCATGAATGAATATATTGTGCTCTGAAACATTTGCCATTGACAGGAGGGAGGGACATTATCCTAGCTAGACATTTTCAGAACAATACTGTGAGGAATAAAAAATGAATGCTGTTGGATACATTTAAGCCAGACCCCTTCTACGAATGAGCAAATACTATTGTATGGTTTTCAAATGCAATAATCAAATTAATTGACCCCATCCTAGTGCTTCACACTACTTTCATCTGTTTCATGTTCCCATTTCCAAAGCCATCCTTTATCTGCAGCAGGTGTATTCAGATAGCTGCTATAACTCACTGACATAGAGGGTGATGGATGATGGAACACACACAGTCTGGAGGAAGTAGAATCTCAGAGCAGTTAAATATATACCTGACACACACACAAAAGACCTGAAATTTATGATGAGGCTATATTTAGGGTTGATAATGCTCTCTGAGTAATCTCATGGGGGGGTTCATTACCAAACACGTTATCATTTAATCAAACTCAACTAAATTATATACATTTTTCTCTGACAGAAGGCTAATTAATCTCTGGACTTTGTGTGTGAGAGGGGTGCGGTGTTACGGTGAAATGGTTGCCCTCTGGCTGACAGGGCCTGGCCAGATTGATCTATAAAGGTGGAATCCTTCATGGTGAAACTGCCAAGTCCATTTGCAATATTAAAGCAAAAAACAAGTAACTGCAAACAACAAACACTGATATTTTCTTCTGACACTGTACGTGCGATAGAACAGCAGTATACAGTGCCTTCGGAAAGTATTCAGACCTCTTGACTTTTTTCACATTGTTACGTTGCAGCCTTATTCTAAAATGGATTTTAAAAATCCTCAGCAATCTACACACAATACCCCAAAATGAAAAAGCAAAAACAGGTTTTTAGAAAATGTTGCACATTAAAAAAAAAAAACACACAAATAACTTATTTACATAAGTATTCAGACCCTTTGCTATGAGACTCGAAACTGTTTCCATTGATCATCCTTGAGATGTTTCTACAACTTGATTGGAGTCCACCTGTGGTAAATTCAATTGATTGGACATGACTTAGAAAGGCACACAACTGTCTATATAAGGTTCCACAGTTGACAGTGCATGTCAGAGCAAAAAACAAGCCATGAGGTCGAAGGAATTGTCCGTAGAGCTCCGAGACAGGATTGTGTCGAGGTACAGATCTGGGGAAGTGTGCCAAAATATTTCTGCAGCATTGAAGATCTCCAAGAAAGAAGGGCATTGGTCAGGGAGGTGATCAAGAACTCAATGGACACTCTGACAGAGCTCCAGAGTTCCTCTGTGGAAATGGGAGAACCTTCCAGAAGTATAAACATCTCTGCAGCACTCCACCAATCAGGCCTTTATGTGGCCAGATGGAAGCAACTCCTCAGTAAAAGGAGGAAACCTGGCACCATCCCTACGGTGAAGCATGGTGTTGGCAGCATCATGCTGTGGGGATGTTTTCAGTGGCAGGGACTGGGAGACTAGTCAGGATCGAGGGAAAGATGAACAGAGCAAAGTACAGAGAGATCTATGAAAACCTGCTCCAGAGCACTTAGGACCTCAGACTGGGGCAAGGGTTAACATTCCAACAGGACAACGACCCTGAGCACATAGCCAAGACAATGCTGGAGTGGCTTCGGGACAAGTCTCTGAATGTCTTTGAGTGGCCCAGCCATATCCCAGACCTGAACCCAATCGAACATCTCTGGAGAGACCTGAAAATATCTGTGCAGCAACGCACCCCATTTAACCTGACAGAGCTTGAGAGGATCTCCAATCAAATCAAAGTTTATTTGTCACGTTGCGCCGAATACAACAGGTGTAGACCTTACAGTGAAATGCTTACTTACAGGCTCTAACCAATAGTGCAAAAAGGTGTTAGGTGAACAATAGGTAAGTAAAGAAATAAAACAACAGTAAAAAAAGGCTATATACAATAGTGAGGCTATAAAAGTAGCGAGGCTACATACAGACACCGGTTAGTCAGGTAGTATGTAGTATGTACATGTAGTATGTACATCAGGTAGAGGTACTATGTACCTGGAGATATGGTTAAAGTGAGTATGCGTATATGATGAACAGAGAGTAGCAGTAGCATAAAACAGGGGTTGGCGGATGGTGGGTGGCGGGACACAATGCAGATAGCCCAGTTAGCCAATGTGCGGGAGCACTGGTTGGTTGGCCCAATTGAGGTAGTATGTACATGAATGTATAGTTAAAGTGACTATGCATATATGATAAACAGAGAGTAGCAGCAGCGTAAAAAGAGGGTTGGGGGGGTTGGGGGGGGGGGGGGGGGGGCACACAATGCAAATAGTCCGGGTAGCCATTTGATTACCTGTTCAGGAGTCTTAAGGCTTAGGGTAAAAGCTGTTGAGAAGCCTTTTGGTCCTAGTCTTGGAACTCCTGTACTGCTTGCCATGCTGTAGTAGAGAGAACAGACTATGGGGTGGCTGTGGTCTTTGACAATTTTTAGGACCTTCCTCTGACACCGCCTGGTGTAGAGGTTCTGGATGGCAGGCAGCTTAGCCCCAGTGATGTACTGGGCCGTACGCACTACCCTCTGTAGTGCCTTGCGGTCAGAGGCCGAGCAATTGCCGTACCAGGCAGTGATGCAATCGATGTTGCAGCAGTAGAACCTTTTGAGGATCTCAGGACCCATGCCAAATCTTTTTAGTTTCTTGAGGGGGAATAGGCTTTGTCGTGCTTTCTTCACGACTGTCTTGGTGTGTTTGGACCATTCTAGTTTGTTGTTGATGTGGACACCGAGGAACTTGAAGCTCTCAACCTGCTCCACTACAGCCACGTTGATGAGAATGGGGGCATGCTCGGTCCTCCTTTTCCTGTAGTCCACAATCATCTCCTTAGTCTTGGCTACGTTGAGGGATAAGTTGTTATTCTGGCACCACACGGCCAGGTCTCTGACATCTTCCCCATAGGCTGTCTCATCGTTGTCTGTGATCAGGCCTACCACTGTTGTGTCGTCTGTAAACTTCATGATGGTGTTGGAGTCGTGCCTGGCCATGCAGCCGTGGATGAACAGGGAGTACAGGAGGGGACTGAGCACGCACCCCTGGGGAGCTCCAGTGTTGAGGATCAGCAAGGCAGATGTGTTGCTACCTACCCTCACCACCTGGGGGCGGCCCGTCAGGAAGTCCAGGATCCAGTTGCAGAGGGAGGTGTTTAGTCCCAGGATCCTTAGCTTAGTGATGAGCTTTGAGGGTACTATGGTGTTGAACGCTGAGCTGTAGTCAATGAATAGCATTCTCACATAGGTGTTCTTTTATCCAGGTGGGAAAGGGCAGTGTGGAGTGCAATAGAGATTGCATCATCTGTGGATCTGTTTGGGCAGTATGCAAATTGGAGTGGGTCTAGTGTTTCTGGGATAATGTTGTTGATGTGAGCCATTACCAACCTTTCAAAGCACTTCATGGCTACGGACATGAGTGCTACGGGTCTGTAGTCATTTAGGCAGGTTGCCTTTGTGTTCTTGGGCACAGGGACTATGGTGGTCTGCTTGAAACATGTTGGTATTACAGACTCAATCAGGGACATGTTCAAAATTCAGTAAAGACACCTGCCAGTTGGTCAGCACATGCGCGGAGCACACGTCCTGGTAATCCGTCTGGCCCCGCAGCTTTGTGTATGTTGACCTGTTTAAAGATCTTACTTACGTTGGCTACGGAGAGCGTGATCACACAGTTGTCCGGAACAGCTGATGCTCTCATGTATGCCTCAGTGTTGCTTGCCTCGAAGAGAGGATAGAAGTGATTTAGCTCGTCTGGTAGGCTCATGTCACTGGGCAGCTCGCAGCTGTGCTTCCCTTTGTAGTTTGTAATAGTTTGCAAGCCCTGCCACATAAGACGAGCGTCGGAGCCGTTTTAGTATGATTCAATCTTAGCCCTGTATTGATGCTTTGCCTGTTTGATGGTTTGTTGCAAGGCATAGCAGGATTTCTTGTAAGCTTCCAGGTTAGAGTCCAGCAGCTTGAAAGTGGCAGCTCTACACTTTAACTCAGTGTGAATGTTGCCTGTAATCCATGGCTTTTGGTTGGGGTATGTACGTGCAGTCACTGTGGGGACGACGTCCTCGATGCACTTATTGATAAAGCCAGTGACTGATGTGGTGTACTCCTCAATGCCATCGGAAGAATCCCGGAACATGTTCCAGTCTGTGATAGCGAAACAGTCCTGTAGTTTAGCATCTGCTTCATCTGACCACCTTTTTTATAGACCGAGTCACTGGTGCTTCCTGCTTTAATTTAGGCTTGTAAGCAGGAATCAGGAGGATAGAGTTGTGATTTACCAAATGGAGGGCGAGGGAGAGCTTTGTACGCATCGCTGTGTGTGGAGTAGAGTTGATCTAGAATTTTTTTCCCTCTGGTTGCACATTTAGCATGTTGATAGAGATTTGGTAGAACTGATTTAAGTTTCCCTGCATTAAAGTCTCTGGCCACTAGGAGCGCCGCCTCTGGGTGAGTGGTTTTCTGTTTGCTTATTTCCTTATACAGCTGACTGAGTGCGGTCTTAGTGCCAACATCTGTCTGTGGTGGTAAATAAACAGCCACGAAAAGTATAGCTGAAAACTCTCTAGGCAAGTAGTGTAGCCTGCAATTTATCACAATATACTCTTCTTCAGACGAGCAAAATCTAGAGACTTCCTTAGATTTCGTGCACCAGCTGTTGTTTACAAATATGCACAGACCGCCCCCCCCCTCGTCTTAACGGAGTGTGTCGTTCTATCTTGCCGGTACAGCGTATATCCCGCTAGCTGAATATCCATGTCGTCATTCAGCCATGATTCTGTGAAACATAGGATATTACAGTTTTTGATGTCCCGTTGGTAGGATATTCGTGATCGTACCTCGTCTAATTTATTGTTCAATGATTGCACGTTGGCGAGTAGTATTGACGGTAACGGAAGCTTTCCCAGTCGCCTTCTCCGGGTCCTGACCAGGCATCCGACTCTCTGTCCTCTGTACCTGCATCGCTTCCTCTTGCAAATAACGGGGAAGTTAGTCCTGGTGGGTGTTTGGAGAATGTCTTGTGCGTCGTCTTTGTATAAAAAATCTTTGTCTAATCCGAGGTGAGGGATCGCTGTCCTGATATCCAGAAGCTCTTTTCTGCCGTAAGATACGGTGGCAGAAATATTATGTACAGAATAAGTTAAAAATACGCTAAAAATACCACCTAATAGCACAATCGGTTGGGCGCCCGTAAAACTGCTGCCATTTCTTCCGGCGCCATTTTCTCAATGAGAAGAATGAGAGAAACTCCCTAAATACAGGTGTGCCAAGCTTCTAGCGTCATACCCAAGAACACTCCACAAGAAGACTTGAAGCTGTAATAACTGCCAAAGGTGCTTCAACAAAGTACTGAGTAAAGGGTCTGAACACTTATGTAAATGTGACATTTCAGTTGTTTTTTTATATACATTTGCAAAAAAATTCTAAAAAACAGTTTTTGCTTTGTCATTATGGGGTACTGTGTGTAGATTGATGAGGAGAAAAAAGCAATTGAATACATTTTAGAATAAGGCTGCAACCTAAAAAAATGTGAATAAAGTCAAGGGGTCTGAATACTTTCCGAAGGCACTGTATGTACTGCAAAGTTTTTTACCATGTGCAACGCTCCCAAGCTCTGCTTCGTCAACAAAACAATAACAATAACATTGGCTTTGGGGCAGAAAGTGGAGGTGTTTCCCCTACTATGCCTGAAGGTGAGAAGAGTGACCAGGGTTGTTCATCTATGCAGAGTTTCTCTCTCTCTGTCTAAGCAGTGAAAGGAACGATTGCA